>NW_004949165.1:1221720-1223540 GCF_000317375.1 Microtus ochrogaster | reverse complement strand
TTCTTCTTCTTCTTCTGCTTCTTCTTCTTCTTCTTCTTCTTCTTCTTCTTCTTCTTCTTCTTCTTCTTCTTCTTCTTTTTCTTCTTCTTCTTCTTCTTCTTCTTCTTCTTCTTCTTCTTCTTTTTCTTCTTCTCTCTTCCCTTTCCTCTTTGTTTTTCTCTTCTTTTAATGAATTCTGTGTTCATCATTCATCTAGGCTATGCTCACTGGGAAACATTTCTATAGTACTAGTAGGTTTTGGAGGGAAGATACTGACTTGATCTTTCATACTTATGGTTTGTGTTTTGGGAATGAGATCTAAGCATTCTTTTGTCAGTTTTATGTCTTATAGGGAAAGTGTACATTAGGGTAGAATGAAAGGTTTGTGTTCGGGCCTTAAGATAGGAAATGGCTTAGGTGAGCAGAAGGGACTGGGCTTGTGTGCAAGGTGTGTACCATGATCCAAACCTGAATGGTGGAGTAGATGGGTCAGGAGGAGAGTTTGTGGTGGTGTGGGAGGGGCCTGCATATCAGAGGTAGCCTTGGAAGCTCATGATGTAAGCCTACAGGTTGGTTGTCATGTAGTCATATGTATGGAGATTAGGCTTGAACACTGGATGTGGTATCTGGACCAAATCTGGCAGGTTGTGGAGGATGCCTGGAAAGGAAGAGCAGGAAAACTCACCAGGCTAGGTCCTGGATAAAGTGAATCATTTCTCCCTGAGGTACTGGGAAATGCTAAGAACTATGAAAGCTCTGACAAAATATGTTAAATCTAGTATGAATATTAATTATTAAGTTTTTTTCTTACTACCCAGTAATTCCGGGTTCTTTACAGAGGTGAAATCTTGGGCTACAGTATTCCCACAGTGTGGAACAAAACTGCCAGATTTTATTTATAATATTTTTCTTGAAGCCACTGTCAACTTTTAAGTCCTTTTTTATGAAATTCTGCCTCTGTAATATAAAGAAATGGCTCAATAAGATTAAAACAGTATGTGCTATATATTAGAATATAAATGAATCCTCCTTTATATTTATGAATTCATCATTGTTTGTACTTTTAAAAGGTGTTTAAGCATCATATCGTATTAGGAAACACTGGGAGCTGTGATTTTCATGTGAAAATGATTCTCTTGGAACCCGAATCGGGAGGGCAAAGGGGAGGGTGGTAGTTCCTTTGTCTCCATAGCCTGCCTGCAGCGAGCAGGGTGGGCCCTTTGTTTGCGAGCTACCCAAGCAGCACCGAGTTTCGATCTGGGCACCCGGGAGACACATCTTTGAGATGAGTCAGTGCCGGGAACAGGGAACTCAGACATTCCTCATCCCTCCTACACTTCCTGCTCATCCTGCAGGGGCTATACTGTCCTATACCTCCTCTCTCATCCTATCCCATCCAGCTTACATCCAGAAACTCCCACCCCCTGTCTCCCTCCCTCCCCTCTTTGGCGGCATAGCACCTCCCAAATCGGGAGGGAAAAGGTGGTAGTTCCTTTGTCTCCATATCCTGCCTACAGCGAGCAGGGTGGGCCCTTTGTTTGCAAGCTACCCAAGAAGCACAGAGATCCAATCTGGACACCAGGAGAACCATCACTGGGGAGTGACATCACTGGGAAGGTACATCAGTGGGCAAGAAAACCTGATCCTGTAAAAAGATCCATAGGGGAGCATTCGGAGGAAAAGATGGCCAGGCGCCAATGCAAGAATTCACCCTACAATCTGAAAAACAACATGAAACCACCAGAACCCAACGACTCACAACAGGAGGACATGAACACCTTAATCAAGAAGAAGTAGAAAAAACTGACTTTATGAAAATGATAGAGGCCCTTAAACAGCAT
>NW_004949165.1:1209682-1216573 GCF_000317375.1 Microtus ochrogaster | reverse complement strand
GATCTGTGGGAGCCTAGCCAGTTTGGTTGTTCACCTTCCTAGACATGGACAGAGGGGGGTGGACCTTGGACTTTCCACAGGGCAGGGAACCCTGACTGCTCTATGGACTGGAGAGGGAGGGGGTAGGAGCTTTGGGGACCTTCCTAGACATGGAAGGAGGGGGAGGGAACTTGGACTTTCCACAGGGCAGGGAACCCTGACTGCTCTATGGACTGGAGAGGGAGGGGGTAGGAGCTTTGGGGAGGGGGAGAAGGGTGGGAGGAGGGGGAGGGAAATGGGAGGCTGGGAGGAGGGGGATTCTTTTTTTTCCTTTTCTCAATAAAAAAAAAGAAAAAAAAAAGAAAATGATTCTCTTTAGATTCCCTTGTACAGCAACAGAGAAACATCTACTCATATGTTTCTCAAGCAATTTAAAGGCAGAATGTACTTACAGGTGAAATCAACTGTCTTTTTCTGTTAAAATGAGGTGCATTTGGGTTCTCAGGAGCATGTGTAAATAGCAGATTGAAGTTTGATCACAGAGAGTTCTCTGTTCCTGATGGCATCTGTTATGCCTGACTGAATCGGTAGCTTTGCTTTAAGTAGTTAAGCTGCATAAAAAGTAGAAACTCACAGTGTTTTAAATTCCTTGTATAACAAATCACTGTTAACAACAACAAAAACTAAGTTATTTTAGAATTGGGTAAGCCCTATGTAATGTCTGCAGATGTGGAGGCATATGTGATTTCAGGGAATGACATTTCACTTTCCTCATCTCCTGATTCCTGACAGACAGGAGGTCTGGCTTATGTAATCTTACATGTGCATTCACAACATTTCAAAATGTTTATATTTTCCCCAAGTATCAGTAGGAAGAAGCAAAAGGAGTAAAGGGTATGAAATGTTTCATCACAATTGTGAGAATACTATCAATCCGCTAGTAAATACATATGAAAACATGTGAACATGAGGAGCCAATGATTGAAAAGGAGCTGCAAGCAATAGACACGTACCAGGCACCCATCTAGCATTATAGTGAATACAGATTAATACAAAAAGGAAATATTACTTACCAGGCATATAATTCAAAGTGTGTTATGCTGTAATTAAAAGCTAGTAATGGTACATTGAATCCATAGAATTGATGCCTAAATAGTGGAAGAGAGACTTTGCAGAGCAATTTGGCACAGTGACAGCCACTAAAAGTGTTTGTAAGACTTGCTTAAGGGAACTTCTCATTGTTTCTATGGTGATAAATAAACAGGCTATTTGACAGCACCTATGAGATAAAATCCTAGATAAACAAGGGAGGCAAAAAGAAAATATAGATGCCAGGAATAGGAAAACTGAGCACCTTATTTAGAGCATGTGGTATTTAGATGTTCCTTTCTGGATGGTGATTGGCTGAAGGAAGACGTTGGAGCTAAATCTTTGTTTGTCACGTTTAATGAATTTTTATACATATATAGCAAATCATGCATATCATAAGCATCCTGTTCAGTCTGTGATCAGAATGGTACTTAAAACCTGGACCAAGATAACATTACAAGTATTAATATCCAGAAGGTGAATTTGACCACTCGCTCTTTGCACTGAAGAGGTAGCAGATTATTTATTTATTTATTTATTTATTTATTTATTTTGAACTTCATACAAGAATCACACTATTTTATATTTGGAAAGATACAAAACTCAAACCTAAAGTGGAAGTATTCAGATTATTTTGCATGTGGTAACAATTTTAGAAATTGTTAATTATGTTATTTTATACATTGTCTTTATTATTTATACATTACTGTGGTTCCAGTGTTTCAGTCCTTGCAGAGCTGAGGCTGAAGCATCACTCCAAATAATATTAAGAGTTGGTCATTTTGGAAGAGATTTAAATCATGGGTGATCTGCCCCAATGAATGGGACTAGTGTACTTTACAAAAGGGCACGAAGAAGTGTGTTGATATGTCTATTGGTCTCTGGCTCATTTTGCCAATGTGATAATAAACAGAACCATCACAAAATGAGTTAAACTTTCATCTGACAGCAAATCTTTAGACATTGTCAACATGGTATATGAAATTACCTGGCGCGAGTGAGAAGGAAGCACAGAACACACAACAAACCTGCTTAGGAGTTTATTAGAGGAGGCGTGCACAGGCCTGGGAAGCCAGGGTGCAGAAAGAGAGAGAGGAAGATGCCATGTCCAGCTTTTAAATTTTGCCTAGCACATGTGCACAGGGGGTTGACATGACTAAGTCATACGCAGATGACGAACTCATGTATGCATGTAAGGGCTTCACTGAGTCATACATGAATGATGTAGCCACGCATGTGTACATATGGGTCTTATGGGGCCCTTTAACATTCAGGCACTTCTGCCTAAGGGCTTGTCTGCATGGTATGGCTCTAGAACCTGAAAGTACAGCCTTATTTGTGGCTGAATGATTACAGCATATTCATTCTCTAAATCTCTATGGGATATGGGTTCAATTTTGTGGGAAAAGCCTTAAAAAATCAGAAAATGCTAAAATACCTATCCAAAAGCACATTTAGAAGTGAATAATAACAAAGAATGCTAATGATCAGATTTTATAAGCTACAATTTAAAAAAATAGATATAAAATTTCATTTAATATTTTACCAGAATGCTATGAAAATTGAATAAATTTCTCTAAGTCAAAAATAAATCTGTTGCATATAACCTTGCCTTCTCCTGTGATCATATTGGTGACAACCCTAATTGTCATCAGAGAGCCTTCATCCAGTAACTGATGGAAACAGATTGAAAAACCTAGAGCCAAACATTAGGCAGAGCTCCAGGAATCTTACTAAAGAGAGGGAGGAAGGATTGTAGGAGCCATAGGGTTTAAGGACATGACAAGAAAACAAACAGAAACAACTAAACTGGCTCATAGGAACTGGTAGAGTCTAAACCAAAAATCAGGGAGTCTGCATGGGATCAGGTGGGCGCTTTACATGTATGTGACAGTTGTGTAACTTGGTCTACTTGTAGAACTCCTAACAAAGGGAGCAGGAGCTGTCCCTAATTTTTTGAGTGGCTCTTGTAAACTATACCTCACATTGAATTGCCCTTCTCAGACTTACTACAAGATGTGGTGGGTGTTTTTTAGTCTTACTGAAACTTAATATGCAATGCTTTGTTGATACCCATGGGAGGCCTGCTGCTTTCTGAACAGGAAAAGAGGAGTGGATGGGGGAATGGAGGGAAGGTGGGAAGGGATTGGTGAGGAGGGAAGAAAAATTGCAGTCAGGATATAAAATAAATAAATAAAAATACAAAAATAAATAAACTTGCTGCAAAAAGAAAATAAGGTCTTTAGAATATGGACTAGAGGTAGAAATGAAAGAAAATAAAAGTGTTGAGTAAGCTAATAATATGATTTGTAGATGTAGGCCCCAGCGACCCACCCAGCAGGTCCTAAGTTACTCCAGGGTCTTGAAGAGGCACTATCTGAAAGACATGGGGGCGGGGCGTAGAAAAGGATGCCAAGCAGTATTCTTTGTCAAGGCATCCATTTATTGAAGCAAGTTTCATGTCTTATATATGCCTCAGTGAGGAGCTCGGGCAGGAGGAACTGAGGAAAGAGAAAAAGAAGAAGGGGAAAGGGGGAAGGGAAGGAGGGGCTCGGTAGGGAGGCCACTAAGTGGGGCAGTTTGGCAGCTAAGCAGGGCAGTTGCAAGGTCAGTGGCTAGAACACCTGCTGTTAGTGATAAGCAGCAAGCCCTGAAGACACTCTGTGGTGCTTTCCAGAGCTTGAGTCTCAACCGTCAGCACGTCAGCACGTAATGTTTCAGCACATAATGTTTTGGCTAACCTTAAGTTTTCTTGTCTCAAGATTTTTCCTTCAAGGCCCTGTGAGATGTGAGAAAGGAGAAGCCTGAAATGGCTCCTGACACCCCAGTATGACAAGCTTAAAAGAGGCCTGAGTCTCAGTAGTTTACCCTGAGGCAATACCTGTTTCTGACAAGGACCATAAACTGAGACTACCCAGATACCACCCAGGAGCAGACCATGCAAAGGAAATTCCTAATATTCCAACCATTGTAGATAGGCTCACCTGTCAATACACACACTGCTAATGTAACTTTTCTGGCTGTTGCCTTTAAATAGTGCCCTCTAGCAGGGCGGGGTACCTCCTTTTGTTGCTGTTGCACTGACTAGGTCCCTGCTGGCTTGTATTGTGCACAGAATAAGCCTTGCTTTTGCATTTCAGTAAGTCAGTCTCGCTGGTGGTCTTTTGGGGTCCCCATGGACTGGGCATAACATTAAGAAAATATGACTTATGTGAATAATACAGGAGAAGATAGATATACAAAAAGCATTTTTTGAAGTATCTGTCATGAAGATTTGTAGATATCTTTTAAAAAAATATCTTTAGAAAAATCATAGCTATCCTCCTGGATATTGGAAGTAGATAAGATTGCCAGGCAGGGGTTGGGAGCATGAGGGTGGGGCTACTGCGGTGGTAAGGAGAGATGCATAGAGAGAAGGGAGAAGGGAGAAGGTTGGGGAGAGCTTGGGGGAATGGGATGGTTGGGATGGAGGAGGGGTAGAGGTGGGAGCAGGGAAGTAGATATCTTAATTAAGGGAGCCATTTTAGGGTTGGCAAGAGACTTGACTCTAGAGGGATTTCCAGGTGTCCAAGGAGATGTCCCCAGCTTGTTCCTTGGGCAGCAGAGGAAAGGGTGCCTGAACTGGCCTTATCCTATAGCCACACTGATGAATATCTTGCATATCACCATAGAACCTTCATCTGGTGATGGATGGAGATAGAGACAGGGATTCACAATGGAGCACTGGACTGAGCTCCCAAAGTCCAGATGAGGAGCAGAAGGAGGGAGAACATGAGCAAAGAAGTCATGACCACAAGGGGTGCATCCACCCACTGAGACTGTGGGGCTGATCTAATGGGAGCTCACCAAGGCCAGTTGGACTGGGACTGATGGAGCATGTGATCAAACCAGACTCTCTGAATGTGGCTGATGGTGGAGGCTGACTGAGAAGTCAAGGACAATGGCACTGGGTTTTGAATCTACTGCATAGACGGGCTTTGTGGGAGCCTAGTCTGTTTAGATGCTCACCTTCCTGGACCTGGAGGGAGGGGGAGGACCTTGGACTTCCCATAGGGTGGGGAACCCTGACTGCTCTTTGGACTGGAGAGGGAAGGGGGTGAGATGGAGGAAAGGGAGGAAAGTGGGAGGAAGGGAGAAGGCGGAAATTTTTAATAAAAAAAATAAAATAAATAAAGGGAACAAGGAGATATAAAGTTGAGGAACATGAGGAAGGAGATCTAGGAGCTGATAGAGGATAAAGTAGAGGGGGACTGGATGTGATCAAAATAAACCTGTATGAAATCCTCTATGAATTAATAAAACATTAAAATGAATTAATGTATATAGTTAAAAAATAGAAGTGGTTCAAAAAATAAAACATAATTTTATATTTTTCAGATATATATATCTGTTAAGAAATTTTTAAATCATATTTTGTTAAAAATAAATTCATTTAATAAAATTTGTTTAATATGCTTACTATATTAGAAACAATTTAAAGTCAATTAGTTGATCTATTTATAGGTAAAAAATAAGATACTATCAGAGGTAGTATATAGCATTGTTTTAATACAGTGAGATTACCATAACAACACAAGAGGAATTTTTTTTAGTTTCTTTAACTAATTTATGATGCAGTTTATGTTTTTTTAAGTTTTATTTATTTATTTTGTATACAATATTCTGCCTGAATGTATCCCTGCAGGCCAGAAGAGGGCACCAAATCTCACTGCAGATGTTTGTGAGCCACCATGTGGTTGCTGGGAATTGAACTCAGGACCTCTGGAAGAGCAGGCAAAGTTCTTAACCACTGAGCCATCTCTCCAGCCCTTATGATGCATTCTAAAATATAGATATAAATTAAAATTAATTTTAAGTTGCAATATTAAGTTTTTCTTTAAGAAGATTATGAGATACAGCAAAAGTTTAATAAAATCTTACAGAATGTTATTAGTTATCACATAGTCATGCTAATAATAGTACACAGATATGGTCATAGTAGATTAAGCAACTTTAACTTTATCTCCATTGTTCCTTGTGTTCATGTGCTCATATCTAATCACATGAGTGTTTCTTGGCAGTAGTATATAGGTCTATAGAATTCAGATTTGTAGAAAGCTGTGGGGAACCTTGTGAATAATGTAGAGTATTGAGAAAGAGCATGAGTCTGTTTTATTGATAGAGCTAGCCATTAATCAGTTATTGAATACTTAATACATGTTAGTTTTAATTTAAAAAAATCATTGTGCTTTATGTGCCAAGCATATAGGAACACAAGAAATGATGAAAAATGAAAATTTATCTTGCCTTTTATGTAGCATATTTAATGCTATGTGTCGTATAAATAATACAACAAAGAATAGGAGTGGTGTGTCGGGCCAGCTACAGTGGTCTTCATTTGATGTGCTGAGGTCTCTCAGAGGTCAACGTGCACATTGTTGTTAATGCATGTGCTTATCTTGCTAAATTGAAGATATGAATATTGCAATGGCAACCAGTGAGATAAATATTAATCAGAAAGTTCTGTGATGTAGTGCAGGTCATGGACTTTACATAAAATACTTGAGAAAACTTTGCTTCTTAAAAGGATGAAACACTATCTGGGCTGTGACTGATGCCAGTTAAACAGCAAAAACAATTGAGAAAACTGCTTTTCTACACACTGGGAGATGCCGAACTATGGTAGCTTAACTGTTGGTGTTCTAGGAGGTGTTCTCTCTTTCTCATGACATCTAAACCATGCCACCAGAATACTAATTTTAAAGGCATGTTCTGGTTTTTTTTTTTTTTTTTTTTTTGGTTTTTTGAGACAGGGTTTCTCTGTGGCTTTGGAGCCTGTCCTGG
>NW_004949165.1:1188049-1209582 GCF_000317375.1 Microtus ochrogaster | reverse complement strand
CTGTAGACCAGGCTGGTCTCAAACTCACAGAGATCCGCCTGCCTCTGCCTCCCGAGTGCTGGGATTAAAGGCGTGCGCCACCACCGCCCGGCTAAAGGCATGTTCTGAACATGGGAAAGATTATGATTGGACTATTCAACTAGTAGTTTGCTGGTAACTATGCAAGCCTGCTTGATTACTGAGGAGCAATCATGACAGTTGTAATTGACTGTTACAACTCAAGACAGCACTGGTTAAGCTGAATTCAGGAACTTTCTAAAATAGGGAGAGAAGAAAACAGAGTAGGAAGCATGGGAGCAAATGAGTCAAAATAAAGTCTAACAAAAACCACAGTAATGAACAAAGCTAATTTCCTTCCTGAGCTGAAAGCCTCTTCCCTGGAGATTACTGAATTCTATCATTACTTTACTTTTCTGGTTACTAGAAAAGCCATCTGTGCCCTCTAACAGGGTAACTTTGTGTCTCAACTCTTTAAGATGATTGTTTTCTCTCATTGACATGGCTCTAAGTTTTTTTATATTTTTCAGAGACAGTGAGTCATCATATAACCCAGGCCTGAAACACATTGTTCTACAGTGCTAATCTCCGGCTCTTATGCTTCTGCCTCAGATTCTTGTGCATTAGGAGTCTTAAAGGGATTTTATTTTGCCTATGCACTGTTTGAAATTTGAACATGTATTTTAATTAAAATTGGCTGCTTAGACCAGCTGTATTTATGGGTGTTTGGGTCCAGGCTTTTGAAAATGCTGCAAGATCAGAGAAGCTAGTCCCAGGCAGAGATGGCTGCAGACTCTGGAGTGGTGGCTGGTCTGAGGCGGACTAGTGCATGGCGGGTGGGCTGGTCCCCGTGAGGCGGGCGGGTGTGAGCAGGTAGTGGGTAGAAGGCACATGGGCAGACACATTGTACAGAATAGAATTGGATATTTATTACTTAGAGGAGAGAGGAAGAAAGAGAAGAAGAGGAGAGAGACAGAGAAGGGCCCGAGAGAGAGAGTGCATGTGCCAAGAGAAGACAGTGAGAATCTAAGATGGCGAGAGGAGGGCAGGGGTCACCAGGAGTGGGTGTGTCTTGTCTCTTAAAGAAAACCATAACACAGGTGTCATCCCAGCCCCCAACACCTTTATATCCCAGGAGTCTGGGATGTTTGGTTGGAAGTATCATCTCAGGCCCCTGGCACCCCTATATCCAAAGAGTCTGGAATCTTTGGTCCAGGCATCACCCCAGTCCCCTGGCATCCATATTTCCAAGGAGTCTGGAATGTTTGGTTGAAAGTTCCTTTCCAAGGCCTCTCCCCTGACGGTTGTCACAGTCCAGACTCCACCTCCGAGACAAATGGTGACCCCTCCCCAGACAGGGTCAAAGACCAATACCCAGGCTATTTAAACTGCCCCCCCAGAGAATGAACACCTGGGCTCCCAGTTCTCCTTTCCCTTCTCTGTGTTTTCCTAAGGGCCACCTGGGAGAGCTGGTATCCCTTAAACCCTGGCTTTTTGTAATTCAGTTTGATTTGATCTGATTTGGATTATTGTGCTGGCAGAGAAGCTTATTGGGCCATAACAAACTTTACAATGCGCTCTTTGTTGAAGTCTAACTAGCCATCTTGCTGTGGAGGGACCCTGTCTCTGCAGCCATTCAAACTCTGTATTGATGTGGGTGCTGGGAATTGAACTCGGGCACTCATGCTTGCATGACAAGTGCTTTATCCACTCGGCCCCCTCCCTATCCCACAAAATTAAAATGAATTTTCTCCAATATATAAACTAAATGATTAACACCCAAATTGAGTTATGAATGTTTCATCCACCTAAGAAAAAATCTACACGGAAAGTAGAAAAAGACAAGATCTCCTGAGTAAATTGGGAGCGAGCATGGGAATCTTGAGGGAGGGCTGAAGGGTGGAGGGGAAAGGCAAGGTGGAGAACAGAGAAAAATGTAGAGCTCAATAAAAATTTAAAAAATCAAAAAAAAATCCTCTCCTGATTGTTTAAGTCAGACAGCTCATCATCCTTGCCTATGCAATGTTCTATCGTTATGAATTAATGTGACCTAGTCTTCAAATTAATAGAAATTATTTTTCAATATCACGCTATATTTAGTAATATTTGCATATAGAAACAGCATATTTTGTAAGTGAATATCATTATATTGTGTGAATTCATCGATTCACAAAGCCATTGTGGTCTGGGATGAACTTTATATGAATTTCATCTTGTTTGGCTAAATTGTGACTCACAGCCCAAAATGTGGTCTGTCTTAGTGAATGTCCATGTGTGTTTGAGAACAAAGTACTTTCCCCTGTTGTCAGATGGACTATTCTGCACTGTTAAGTAAGCCAAGAGGTTTGACTTGCTGTGCAAATCATCAAAATCATACTGATTTTCCACCGGCTGAATCTATCAATTACTGAAAAAGAAGTGTGAAAGTCTCCGACTAAAAGAGTGATATGGTCTATTACTTTTGCCTTCCTCACACTTTGCCTCATACAGTTTGGCGACCCATCAAACACATCCATACAAGCGTGTTGCCCCACAGCCTGTGCTTGTATGGCGAACCTGCCTGCAGCATTGCTCCACACTGCAGGCCAAGGCTTCCTCCTTCCAGTGAAATGTTTAAGGTGGGTAAAGGTTGTTTGTTTCATCCCTTTTAAGAAAATATACCTCTATGCTTGTGGCCCTATCTCTAAAGTCCTGTAAGTGATCCAATATCAAAGACAAACAAGTTGTGTTTTCAGTCTGCCTCATCACACCCGTCTTGTCTTATAAGTCAGAACAAAGATGCACAAAAGACAAAAACAGAACAGCACACAGAACAATGCAGAGTCTTTCTGGCACCTGGAGGCAAAGCTAAACCAAAAATGACAGCCTCAAGTTATTTTGCGTTGTGACCTGCCCATCTACAGAACTGAAACTGAGACTCTGGGAGCATCCGGGTGTCTAGCTACGAAAACCAGAGAGATCCACTCTAATAACAAAAGGTCCTGGGATCCAAATACAGGTGAGCCCTGGGGACGTATCCCCAGGTACCCTGCCTATAATCTTTCTGTACATCCACATAGATCATCTACAAGTTCTCATAGATTCTCGGCCCACTTACAGAAGGATATCCAAACATAAAATGAAATGTACACAGAGAAAACTTATCAGCTGGCTGAAGGCTCTACAGACCGGTGGTCCTGGTGGGATTGTGGGACTCTGTAGAGCCCGCAAATGTTATGTTCACATCATGGAGTCCCTCAAAACCAACTAGGAGACCATGTCCTGAATGTAAGAGCAGAGAACCTTTATCCTTACACAAGCTTGCAAACTCGGACTCTCTATTTGTCTACAGTATTGGAATGTCCAGAGAGTCCTGAATTCAGTTGGGGTTGGGTTTTTATAGTAGCAAACGTAGGGATGAGGGATTTCCAAGGTTCACAAACCCTGATTGGCTAAAGATGTCTAAACATTTGTCTAGATATGTCCTTGTAAAAAGTGGTGGGTACGTGCTGGCAGGTGATCCTATCTACAATGGTTGAAATGTAAGAAATTTCCATTGGATGGGCTGTTCCTGGGTGATGCCAACTTATGTTTTTTCCTGGAACCTGGTGCTGCCTGCTATGAGAGCTGCATGGCCTGGACCCCAGAGTACTTGAGTAAAATAGCTCTGGCAAAACCTGCATTACTTTGTGGGGGCTGTTTATGTTTGCATTTGCTTAAATGAATATCTAAGTTTGATGGGTTTTTATAAATCTTGTGGGAAATTAATTATGATATATTTACATATTACACAATTTTCCAAATAATTTAGTAGTTGGGCCATGTCTCTTTCACTAACAGAGGATGAGATTTCTGGGTCTTGGACACTTAGCCATCTTAATTTTAGAGATCCAATTAATTATTTCTTCCTATCCCCAGTTTTTATATTATATTAGAAATCAGAAATATATCATCCAGAATGGGAATAATATCCCTACTTTGAAAATAACAAGAATTATATAGGTCATGAGCATAATCAGACAGAAACAGGGTTACTTCAACAAAGAACAAAACTTGAAAAATTTATAATTACAGATGAAGATTCATGATGCATTATAGAAATTAGGACCAGAAATCAAACTGGAATCAAAGTCTATGTTAATACCAGTGGGGAGGAATGATCACAGTACTAGGTCGTTCTGCATTGTGGATCTCTGCTGGTAGCAATGTGACAGATGACCAGCCCAAAGGATGCATTAGCAATACTCCCATCTGAAGACGGCAATGAAGGTAAATGCCACCCCAGTGCCAAGGGTCCAGACATAGACAATGAGTTAGATGACACTGCTGGACTAATGAAAGGCTTTAAAAAAGGAACTATAAGTATTGTACATTTGTCATCATATTGTTGTCCACCAAAATAGTAATAACTTCATTCCCACATACCAGGAATTATTAGTAAGTGAGTGAAATAAGGGGCTGTTGCTATTACTAATTCCAGGAATGTATTAAAGAGCAGTGGTGAGAGGACACATCCCTGCAAAGGTCCTACTTGACTCCGACTTTAACTGAGCACAGTTCTCCACAGACTTTTACTGATGCATAGGTGTCTTTATAGACATTATCTAGTATTATGATTTTCTCTGGGTATCTGAACCAATGGGTAGAACCTCATTGTTTCCCAAAGTCCTTTCCTCCAAATGCTATCAACTGCCTTCCTGAAGTTGATAAAACAGACATATAAGTCTTTTCCAAATTCTTTGTATTTTTCTGCCAGTTGCCTCAATGTGAAGATCTGATCAATTTTGCTCCTGTTAACTCTGAATCCACACCAGGCCTCTGCTGTGATTTCCTCTCTTCTGCCCTTGATCCTTTGCAGGATAATGGAGAAGATCTTGCTGCTATGGCACAACAAACTAATGCCCCTGTAATCCAAACAGTCCACCTTCTTCTTCTTGTGTATGGGAATTATGACTGAGTGCTTCCATTCCATGAAAATTATTTTGGGTTTCCATATCTCTCTGAAGAGTTTGAGAAGTGCTTAAGACCCTGAGCCTATTGTACAGCAACAGCCCTGGCAGATGTGGAGATCGGCGTGAAGATAGGTGGTGCGTGAATCAATAACTTGTGTTTCACTGATGATACAGCTCTAGTTGCTGAAAGTCCAAATGAACTGCAGGCCATGGTAAATAGAGTGGTGGAAGTCAGTGAAAACCTTGCTATGAAAGTAAAGATTGAGAGAAGAGAACACATGGGAAGGGCACACGAGGATTTTAACATTGTAATAAAGCATCAGAACCTCAAGCAAACAGTCAACTTTGTTTATCTGCGAGAAAACCTATTCAAAGGAGGGAACAATTTCAGATGTCAAGAGGTGGATAGGGATAATGAGGGCTGCATTCTAGCTACTAGACAAGGTTTGGTCAGCAAGAGACATAACAAGAATAACAAAATTACAAGTATATGAGACACTGGTCATGAACTTCCTCCTTTATAACTCTGAAACCTGGACAATTAAACTCTCCTCCGTACAGCGGCTGAATATGTTTGAGATGGCATGTCTCAAGAAGATTATAGGAGTCACACAAAGAAATATACTGTGCAACAATAACATTAAGAAACATCTCCATCTACATAAGGAAGTAAACTACAGGATACAGCATTGGTACTTGAGATACTTTGGCCATGTTATGAGAATGAATGATGGCAGATACCTGAAGATAGCACTGCTTGAAAGAGTGCATGGGATAATGCAAAGAGGAAGGCCCCCGAACCATTGGATAGACAGAATAAAGGAAGACTGTGGAGGCTTGAGTATGACAATAACACAAGCATCTAGGACTGCCCAGGATAGGAACACCTGGAGAACTGCCATAAATGGGCTGCCCATGCATACTTAAGCATTGCTGGGGCATAAATGAAATGATGATGTTATTTTGCTGTAGTAGTATTTCTTTTATGAACTTGGGTGCCCTTGGATTTGGTGCACAGATATTTAGAATTGGAATATCTTCTTTGAAGATTTTCTTTTTCTTAAGTATTTAGTATTTTTTTTCTTATCTCTTCTGATTAGTTTTGGTTTGAAGTCTATTTTGTCAGATAGTAAAGTGGCTATACTATACCAGCTTCTTCTTGGGTCCATTTGCTTAGAATATCTTTGTACATTCTTGTACCGTGCCATGATGTCTATTCTTAATAGTAGCATGTGTTTCTTGAATGTAAAATAAGGATGAATCATGTTTTCACATCCCTTCCATTAGTCTTTGTCTTCTTTTGGGAAATTGAGACCATTGATTTTGAGAGTTATCAATGAGCTGTGATTGTCGATTCTAGGTTTTAGCTGTGGTGGTGTGTTTTTCACCTTCTTTTGATTTTTTGGTCTGAAGTAATTTATTTCTTGTTTTTTTCTTGGGTATGGTTAACATTTTCAGGTTGACATTTTCCTTCTAGTGCCTTCTCTCAAGGTGAATTTGTAAAGATACACTTTCTAAATTTTATCTCATCATGAAACCCTGTTCTTTCTATATCTATCATTGTGATCCAAAGTTTTTCTGGGTATAGTGGTCTGGGCTTTTATCTGTGGTCTCTTAAATGTTGTAAAGAATTTGTCCAGGTATTTCTGGCTTTAGAGTATTTGTTGAATAGCTGTTATTAAATAGTGTTATTCTAATAGACCAGTCTTTCTAAGTTATTTTGTTTTCATCTTAATTCTTTTGTGCACAATTAGTGTTTTAATTTTTATATTACCTGGGGAATTTATTTTCTGATTCAGTTTATTTGGAGTTCTGTATGCTTCTTGTACCCCTTGAAAGGTACCTTCCTCTTTAGATTAAAAGATTTTTTTCTATGACTTTGTTAAAATATTTTCAATATTCTTAACCCAGTTTTCTTCAACTTCCTCTACTCCTATTATTTGTAGATTTGGTTTTTTCATCCTTTTCCAGATTTCCCGGATCTTTAGTGTATGAATGTTTTTTAGATTTATAATAATTTTCTTTGATTGATGTATCTACTTCTTCTATCTTTTCTCCAATGCCTTAGGTTCCCTCTATCATTTCTTGTATTCTGTTGGTGAAAAATTTCTCCAAAGTTTCTATTCAAGTTCCTATTTTTTTTTCATTTCCATTTATACCTCATTTTTTGGGTTGTTTAGCGATTTTATTTCTACATTCACATTTTAAAGTACCCTTTTTCCATTTTATTCTACTATTCATATTTTCCTAAATTTCATTAATATTAATATGATTAATACCCATTATAAGGTCATTGCTTGTACTTCAGTTATATCATATTTCTCAGGACCTACTATAGTAGAATTGTTGTGCCCTAGTGGAGACAAATTGTCCTGGTTGTCATTGATTCTGTTTTTGTGCTTTATGTATCTTGGCATCTGGGTTGGAGATGCTTGTCATTTTAGGCACTGATATATAGTCTTGTCTTTGTTGGGTTCTTACAATATCCTATTCTTTGGTTTCTATTGCCCTTACCTATTCTTAGAAGAATGTGATGCTATGGGTTGCCTGGTATGGGATCTTCTGAGATCCTGCCCAGTATATTTACTGGGGGTCCTGTATAGACAGTATTCTGAACTATTTGGTACTTACACTAAGGAATGTAGATGGTCAAGAAGGGGGTAAGGTAAGAGGGAACACAGAAAGTAGTCAGTCTGGGTAGACCACCAGAATTAATGTAGACCCCTGGGAAGGGGGAGAGGCCACACCAGATAGTCTGCTACAAAGCTAGGGATAAGACTGGGGGATTGATATTGGAGGGCAGCGGGAAAGTGTAGATCTCCCATAGCCTATCTGATTCCCTGAACATTGTAGCTAAGGGGTTTCCACTTCTGGGTTTGGATGCTGAGACAAGGAGATGGTGGTATAGGATGTCTTCTTAACCCCTTGGAATGGGGACAGAGAGAAAAAAGCCACATCAGGTGGTCTACTATAAAGCTGTGCAATTGGAATTGGACAGGAAGCAAGTGAAGATCACCTACCTGCTTCCCTGGCAGGTATAGTCAGCATGCATCCAGGGAACACCTCTATGAGTTGGCAGCAGAGACAAAAATTCCAAAGGTTATGAATTTTTTTATGGCCTTTTCCTATTGATACTTCTACTGGGGGAAAAAACACTACTTTCTGCTCACAGTTCAGAATAAGTATTTTTAACAAATGTTATATTAAAATATGAATTAATATAATAATAAAAATAGAGGATAGGCTAACATCTAATAGATACCCATGATGTTTATTGATTACAGATTCATTTCTTTAGAATATTTGTTATATTTTTATTATGTGCTAAACACTAGTCTATGTACAAATCAGGGATTAAAATGAATCATCTAATTCTAATATAGAGGCAAAATATATAAAGAAAATAAATGTCTACAATAAATAATGCTTTATTTAAATTATGGAGATTAAAAACTCAGGGCAGAGGCAGCATTGAGAAAGTGGGCCAGTAGTAAAAACCTGAAGTAAACAAAAGAGCAAAGCTTAGGGACAGCTCACAATTATTCCAGGCAACAGCAATGCAGGTGGGTTGCTTGCAATCTGGATGCATTTGAAGGTGACAAATTTGTTTGTCCAAAATAATAAATCATAAAAGGGTTGAAAATTTTAGTAAGAAAATGCCAAAGCATATATTCATGCACACTGCATGATGTAAACAATGCAGAGAAAATATTAATAAGGCAAAAAGGACTAAACTGAGATTAAGGATGATTTGAAACATGTATATGTTGGCAGGTAGTCTATAGAATTAATCAGACTAGCTTTAATATAAAATATTCAGCTTTAATAAGGGTAAGAAAAGGGGAACTTACAAAGCCAGAGTTCCCGCAAAGCACAGGAAAACAAAGAGGAAGTGGGAAGCACACCCGCAAGATTTATAAGTAAATATTAGCCCAAGGGGAACACGCTCTACCAACAAGGTGATTGGATGGGCTTCCCCTTCATGTATGCATACATATGTGTTCTATGTGCAAGTGCACATGTGTGTGGGTGAGTGATGAGTGTGAAGGACAGAGAACAATTTCAGGAGACATCCATCCTCCCCATCTCCATCCACTTTTTTTGAGACAGGGTTGGTTTCTCACTGGCCTGGAACTTGCCAAGTAGACTAGGCTGGCAGGCTAGGAAGCCTGTTGTCTTTGCATTTCCAGGTCAGAGACTGAAAAGCCAGCTGCCCTGCTCAGCTGTTTTATATAACTCTTAAACACCTGAGCGATCCCTTCAGCTCTGATCATTTTTCTTTAATTTTCATCTTTCTTTGATTTCAATATTCTTCACCAACGATTTGTTCTTTTTACACTAAAACTTATATTTTAGAATTAATTTAACAGGAATAAGTTGAGCAGCTGGAAGAAATGAATTATCATAAAACATAAAATTAAGGCATGTATTTGATATTAAACAGTAATTTTCCATGTGTAATCATGCTAATATCTCAATATTACATTTTTTTAAAAATCAACTTGGTAAGCAAAGTGTCTCATCCATGCCATTTTCATGCTCTTCCTCAAGTCACACAGACAAGTAACTTTCTGTACTGTGGTTTAAACCTTAGTCTAATGCATATTATAATTTCACAGCAACTCCACACCCAAGGTTGTTTTCACATCCCTTATTAGTTGAGTGAACTATTGAAAAGGGCATAGTTCAACACTTATCAGATGGGAATCTTCAGTCCCTGAAATGGGATTGGTCTCTTCTCTGCTAGAGAGGTGACAGATAGGTATCAGTCACATACCTCTAGGGCAGAGGATGTGCACACAGCAATCACACAGGGACAAGTGTGTCAAAAAACAACTCTCCAGTTCTTTCAACTGAGTCAGTGACACTGAGCTCTGGACTGTCATGACAAAGAAGGTTCTTAAATTTGCTCTTGACTTTTTCCCTCAGTGTGGCTCCCAGTTCTGGGGAGCAACATTGAAGTGTGGGAGGTCAGTTGGCACCCTGGCACTCTCATTACCCTGGTATGTATCTATGTGGGTTAACAGTGTTGTTAGTTCTTAAATTGTGTTTCTTCTCTCCATATTCTCTTTCAGGAACACTGGTGAGAATACATTCAGTAAAAAAAAAATAAAAATAAAAAGGTCTATGTATTGGACACCTTCCTGAAGCCAGATGGGATACACCAATGTGTCTGTGAGCACAAATAGCTAAAGAAGACCTGCAAATCACATCTATCCCTTGTGTCTGACATGACTGAGCCTCTTTATATTATCAGTTTTTGAAACATCGGAAGAATATCCATTTACTTCTACTAGCCAATAAATAATAGTTTTGTTTATTGCTTTCTTCCTCTCTTCCCTTGGACAAGTCAGTAGTCGGCATTCAACTCCTAATGCCAAGTCTCTGTGCTTCTACATTACCACCCACAGTGTCATAGCCAAGTTTCCTCTTTCTCTTACATTAACCCAAACTGCTCTTAGTGGTTGTCTGACAGATCTTTTAGTCTCCCATGGACAGTATATGAGCCAAAGTGATCTTTCTAAATTAAAAATTTATATAATACTCGTAAGGCCCCCATGGTTTTTAGGGTGAAATCTAGAATTCTTACACCTCTCAGTAAATTCTCCATGTTCCACATCATCTGCCATACCTTAGGGGCAACACATACATCATGTTGATTTGTGTTCAGTCTTTGCACTGTGATTACAGTAATTCCTGAGGACTGAACTTCTGCATTAGTTCTAAGCCAAGAACCCCCCTTTTTACCTGTTACAAGGAGAGGGTCCCTTTGTTTGTCCCGGCTGCCCAGCTAGCTTACACCCAAAATAACCAAACAGAAATTGTATTAATTTAAACACTGCTTGGCCATTAGCTCTAACTTCTTAATGGCTAACTCTTACATATGGTTTAGCCCATTTTTATTAATCTGTGTATTGCCATGTGACTGTGGCTTACTGGCAAGATTCTAACCAGCTCCTGTCTCAGGCAAAAGATCCATGGTGTCTCTCACTCCCCCCTTCTTCCCAGCATTCAGTTCTGTCTTCTCCACCTACCTAAGTTCTGTCCTATCAGGTCCAAAGCAGTTTCTTTATTCATTAGCCAATGAAAGCAACACCTAACAAAAGAACCTCCTACACCATTTACCACCATAGACCAGGTTGGATGTTTTTCCTGTATGTTCCTAATCACATAATTCTGTGTACCATTATGGTACTGATGCTCTCATATTCTAGCTGCCTATTTTAATTCTATTTTCTAGTCTGCATTACTCTTCAGGATGATATTAGTGAGCTTACTCACAAGAATTTGCAGACAGCTTATTACAAAACCTATTTCTGAGCTTCATTTTGAGCTTAATGAAGCAAAACTGGCTGAATGCAAAGGAAAGTTCCCCTTAACAAACAACATAAATTATCCTAAAGTCTGCTTGAATTAAAAATGATTGGCTTATGGTGGCTGGCTTCTAATAAAGAAATAGAAGCTTATTTATCACCAAGTAAGTGATATACTTTATTAGTAATAGTTTTTACGAGATTCTCATCCTCTATATTTGATTGCATTCTATAGAACTCTATAGGAAACAGAAGCATGGAGGTATATGTGTGAATAAAGTTTGAGCCAGTATTCAATACTGGTTGCCAGTATTCCCACAAGGATTAAGGCAGTTTGGTATTTCAATATATTAAGTGGCATCAAATCACTAATAATAATAATTTATGATGACTTTCTTAAGTCAGATGTTATCCTAGTAAAAAAGGTATGACAGAATATATAAAAATAAATAAATAAATATGGCTTTAGAAATATATATTTAAAATATTAAAGTCAGTATTACTTAAGTGATGTGGGAATGATTTCTTATTAATAAAGAAACTGCCTAGGCCCATTTCATAGGCCAACCCTTAGGTAGGCGGAGAAAACAGAACAGGATGCTGGGAGAAAGAAGCTGAGTCAGGGAGTCGCCATGGTTCCCGCACTCCAAGCAGATGCAGGTTAAGATCATTCCTGGTAAGCCAGCTTGTGGCCTACACAGAATAATAGAAATGGGTTAGATCAATATGTAAGAGTTAGCCAATTAGAGGCTGAAACTAATGGGTCAGGCAGTGATTAAAAGAATACAGTTTCCGTGTAATTATTTCGGGGCATAAGCTAAGCTAGCCATGCAGGTGGCCGGGTGCTGGGGACTCAGCTCTGCCGCTCTTATTTCAACACTTAAGCTACACAGTTGAATACTAACTTGACATAATTTTTACTGTGCATTATAATGCTTTTACAAATGATCCTTTTCTGTCAATAGTGCAAAGAACTGAATACTTACTCTATTATCATGAGGGTTATTGGTCCAAGTGTTTTGGAAGATTTTTTAAAATGTGCATGAATATATGAAGATTCAACAATATACATAACATGTGATCTAATAATTTAAATTTGGAGGAATTAAGAAATATTCTGAGAAGTATAGGTTTCAAAAACAGTGATGTTCATTACTTACAATAAGTAATTTCTTAAAATAAGATTTAAAATAGTCCAAAGCATACAAATGGAAGATTGTTTAAATGAAATCTAAGGCAATTAGAGTGCCCTGCTATCAAAAGCTGTTTCAGGTGAAATAAAAGTTGTAATACAAATCAGGGTGATGAAATAAAGCCTTGTACATCTTGCCTTCAATCTTTCAGAGCCATGGTGCAAGTCAAGAAGTGTAGAAGATCTGTTATGTAAAGGCGCTATTGTAAAACAGCTGCTGAGAAGAGGAGACCTAGAGGAATATCTGCTCAGTATTATACTGAAGCAATCAGAAATTTATTTTATATAATGAAAAATATTCACATAGTAAATGAAAAGCCAAGGTTTGGGAGGATGTGCATAAGATTGCCTCCATTTCCTTTTTTAAAACGTCTCCTTTTCTCTTCCCCTCTTCTCAAACCTCCCTCCTCTTTCTTTCTCATATTCATCAATATTTTAGCAGTAGCTGGATTTATATTATACATTGCATTTCTCTTTTTGTGATTTGGCTTTCTATACTGCAATAAATACATATTGCCTAAATAAGTACAAAAGACAAAGCAAGTAAATACGCTTGTGTATTTTCAGTGAAGTCTAACTCACTCAGTCCAGAAGCCCTGGATAGGGTACACATGGAAAGACTTTGCCCTTCTCAGAGATGGGAATTTGGAGATATGAATGAGGGGGAAAGATGAACATTGACTGCAAGAAGGAAGGAGTCCTATGCTTTTAAAGGTGGAGTTTTGCACCTCAAGGTGACATAACACAGCATGTATGTTCCCTATGCCTTTAAAACACCCCAGGTTTCAAGTGCCTTCTTGTGCCATTTCTCAGATGTCTTTATCCATTCATACTTCACAAGTCAGCTTTCAGCTTGGTCCATGGCACACAGCTCACTTAAATTCTTTATATGTCCTATAACGCACTGGTAAAATGGAAATAAGAAAAGAAGCTATCACTTAAATTGACTTTGGGTATAGGACTTGCTACATAGTAAACATTATACTAACATTCTATGTTAGTTGTTAGAAGTGTTTCTTCTTCCAGTCATGAGGAACAAATACAATTTGTTCTTCTGGTCCTTTGAGAGTGGACAAAGGAAAATGTGAGAGCATATTGCCTCCCATATGTGACATGAGACAGAGAAGTGAGACACAGCTGCATCCATCTCGGAGGAAACAGCGGTGACCCTGCAATCATTCTTGAAAATGATGTCTCCTATTTGACACCTGCTGAGTAAAAGGAGTCACTGACTTGTACTGGTGATGTTATATACTAAAGTTTCCCTTAATTTATCAAACCTGATAGAATGTCTATAGTTCACTGTTACAGGTTGAAAGTCAAATTTCTGTATATTTTTTTTTGTCTGATACAATGTTAAATGTAAAAATTATGTAATGAAAACCTTGGAAAGACAGTCCTTCCACATTTTGAATAAAATGTATAAATACATGATTCTAATTCATGGATCACACAATATTTCACTAATACCAAAACAAAAAAATAGTGGAAGTATGACTATACTAAAGTACTGGGTAGCAGAACAGTTATTTAGTGGTATAGAATGCAAGGATTCATTTTAGAAGAGATAACAGCTAATCGAATTTTCAGTAACAAGGAGATATTTGCAAGTGATGAAGGCTAAAGGTGGACAGTTTCACACATCAGGGTAAAGAATGAACTGCATGATTGTATGCAGATGCCTGGAGCATTTGGAAAAGTGCAGATGAGAAAAACTGATACTATAGGATGGTATTGGAAAATTAGATCGGAGATGTAGGAGGGGTTATAGGTAGGTCTTGGATTTAATGGAAACTTTAAATTTCACTATAGTTTTTAACTATACCTTTTTAAGTGTGGGAGTAACAAGGGCAGTTTTCATTTTAAGTCATTAGCTTTATGAAGGATGATTTTGAAGTACATTTGAAAGACATCCATTCTTTAGATTATCTGTAAGTAAAATCTCCTTCAGCATGAGACATTGATGAGATAAGTAGCTTGTCTGGGCTTCAGTGAATTGTTCTCAAAAAGAAGATGACATATCCTATCACAGAAATTAAGCAGAAAATTCAAATGAGAAAGAAAGCGTGAAAGTGCCCAGAGTAATATCTGTGGTAGAATGTGCTTCAGCAATTAAGCTCAAGAAAGCTATACTCAATTTTAAAGAAAAAAAAAAAAAAGAAAGAATGACAAGAAAAATATGGGGTTTCCAAGGGACTATCTTCTGGATAATATATATATCATCCAGAACATATATACATATATACATATACATATATGTGTGTATATTTGGTAATTTAAAATGTTTTATTGTGTTTATTAGTTATATAACATTTGAGTTCTGTTGTGACATTTGATAGTATGTGTGAATAATATTACACATTCTGTGACTCAGTTTTCTTGCCAAATGTTTGAACTTTATGTTTGGCAAGCATATGTATGAAAAGTTCTCCAAACTTCTGAGGGGAAATGAAAAGAGTTTTTAATCAGAATATGACATTCACATTCATTCACCTTGGTGTGCCAGAGCTTAGGTTCACCTTTGCAGAAACATCAGGCTCCTGTTTGCTCAACACTTTGGCTATCACCAGGTAGATGAGTAAGCATGTCTTCTCCTGGAAAAACAAAGGAAAGGACGAGCAAGCCTTGTGTGTGTCCCCTCTCATTGGCCCAATCTCTGGCCTCCTTCTAAGGATGCTCTAAGAGCGATTTAGGAAAGGAGGGTTTGAGGAGCAGAGAAAAGAGAGGAAGTGGGAGGAAGAGGGGGAAGAGAGAGAAAAAGAGAGAGAGAGAGAGAGAGAGAGAGAGAGAGAGAGAGAGAGAGAGAGAACAAACTTTTATATTTTATGTACACTGGAACTAACGTGCTTGAAATAAAGGAAGGTTATTTTAAGTAAGGTTATTGATGCACCCATGGAAGGCTCAATGACTAAATTATTGTGGTTGGACATCCAAAAGTGTAAAATTATGAGACTTAGCTATGCTTTATTACATGTGCATATATATAAAAAAAAGAAAGTGACAATAAATACATTCAGGATAAATATGTAATGAACATGATTAACTTTCACTATTTAAAGTTATTTCTGCTTAAAGGTAATTCTACCTGAGAGGATTTATCTTGTGATCCTGGAAGAATACGTGGGTGAGACACAGTGACTGGCACTTGAAACAAGTATGCAGATATAAACGAAACTTTGAACTCTCCAACTACGTTAGAGTATGTAAATTTTAATAGATATATAATGGTGGGATATTTTTGTATTTCTCTGATTTTCAAAAGGAAATATTGTGATCTGCATGTGAAGAGATAGTATTAAATTTTTATAAATGGAAATGAAATGCAAAGAATTATTTTGGGGAGACTATTTTAAAATTTAATCATGCCAGGTATTACAGGAATTGATTTAAATTCAAGTGAACAAAAGATCTGCCTAAAATATAAGAGTGAATTTTCTCCTACTTTAGCAATTAAAAAAAAACCTTATGATTCTTTTCGATAACAAAATTTCAGAAAGATTTATACTATATTAATATGTGAGTAATATCAGTGTCCATTTTTCTGAACATGTCAATAATCCCTATTCATTTTATGTAGTTACTAACATGTAATATTTACTCTTATATCTTGGTTAATTTCATATAACAAGACACTGGAAATTTAACAATTTCAAAGCAAGCGTTTTATTTTTCTTACAGACTTTTGGTGAGGGAGTTATGAATTTGGAAAGCCTAGGAAACAGCTTTCCTTTTTCTATCTTGACTGTGGCTCAGTTGGGGATTCGGGAGACTGGAAGTATTTAGTTGTTTCGATTACCAAAGTGTAATCTCTGACAGGAACTGTGAATGAGGACAAAATAGTTCCGGTGTATATAACTCTCTAGTTTGTAACACTATGAATGCAATAATGATTTTCATGTTTTGTATACAAAGTTAGTAAGAGGACTATGTGTGTCCCTGTATATGTCCATATATAATATCTCTGATAACTGTCTGTACTTTCTAAAATAAACAGAATTAGTTACCCAAACTTATTTGGTATTTTTGGTTTGCATATTAATATGAATTTATCTAGCTACAGACAAAGTTCAAGTGCATCATGATACAAGCAATGAGTAAATATTGAAGCTAGGCACGATGCTGTATACCTGAAGTTCCAGCACGGGAATGGCTGAGGTGGGAGGATCAATGTGAATTGGAGACAAATGGGAGGGATACAAAGACAGGGACAGAAAATCAGAGAGAGAGAGCATTAGCATGTAATCACTAGGATATCTGAATATGGGATTGGTATCTTGAATAATCAGCATCTGCCAAGGTTTGCAGGATTAAGTGAGGAGTGATGTCAGTCAGTCCAGCATCTTTCAGAATTCCACTTACAGTTGACAACCTCCTCACTTCTGATGCTTACCAAATGAGTTAGTTGAAACAAGGGCAAATGTGAGCCAAAGTATCAGTCCATTTTAAACAGTATACAAGACAGGAGAAGATAATGATCAAAGGGACTGACTCCAAACAGAATGTTGAGGTTCAAAGTCAACTTCAAAATCAACAGTGGTGATAGTGCACACCTCCCAGCACTTGGGGGGCAGAGGCAGGCAGATCTCTGTGAGTTCGAAGCCAGCCTGGTCTACAGAGCTAGTTCCAAGACAGGCTCCAAATCTATAGAAAAACCCTGTCTCAAAAAACTAAAAAACAGAACTAAACTAAAAATACAAAATAAAAACAATGCTCTAAACTAAAGGTTGGATAAGTTACTCATCTCCTTACTTTACTATCTCTGCATGTGTCAGGACTTGGGAAGTTTTAGGATGCTAAAAAGCCTATAGAAAGGGCTTAGTAAACACCTATCGTTATTGACCTCATTATTATTATCAACACTGGAATATAGCGTAATTTAAGTAGACAAGAGAAAATACTACAAAACAATGTCAAGGATATAATATTCTATCTAAAAAAGTGTAGTAGCTTTTAATAATAGCCTTTTCCTAATCTATTTTTTTTTTCTATAGAACGAAGCCATCCTTGTAATGACTTTTGCAGATTTCTTGACAGTTACCCTGGCATAAATAGAGTAGAGGGGAGATTGGGGGGGGTTACATATGCTTCCCCTTTCTATGATTATAGGTCCACAACCTTTGTTCTTACAAACTCCTGCTGATGGCAGTTTTCTAAGTTTCCAAGTCTGTAAGATGCACAATAGAGGCACAGTTGGTCGTTTCAATGCAGTCTCAGTTTTTGGGAGAGTAAAAAGTATAAAGAGTAACCATCTGATGTAATCAAGTCCCATGACTGATGACTGAGCACAAGGCTCTGGAAATAGAAGAGGAAGGGATGGGCTTGCTCACTCTCAGTCACGACCAACATTTTTGACAGTCTTTGGCTATGCATTTCCCAGCCCCACAGAAAGTCATTATTTATAGTGCCTATTCCCTGCCCATTGGAGAGCCATTTTCTTCATTTCAATGCTTAGATCATCTGTTACCTTTTTCTTTATTAGGAATTCTGATATTCCAGAGTTAAAATTTCTCATTGTCTTAAAATTTTTCTTTCATGAAAATTTAGTTTATAAATATTATTTAGAGGAATCTATACTATTAAAATGAAGCACTAAAACATCTTTTTCACATTGTCTCTTTTCATTCTGATGCCCACAGTGCAGTATGTATGAATTTTTAAAATGTAGAGAACTAATAACCATTTTGGGGTAATACCCTAAATCCTCTTAATTGATCAAAACAGAGGTTGGAGGAAATCTTTGCCAAGTTTTCAGCCCCGTTAATCTAACAAGATTCATTAAATGGTAGCTCACTTTTATTATAATGTCATAGAATTCTAACACCCTGCCTGTTCCTAACATTTTGGAATAACCAAAACATATGCTCCTCCTTTGTAGCATCATTTTTGTCTGAGTTTAGTTAGTAGAAATTCCCACAGACCTGATTATAGAACTGTTGGACTACGTGTGTGCCTAACAAGTATATCTGGGTTCCTGAGTTTTGAAATAAGTTCATATGCTTGTACAAGACATTTTAGAGTAGTCAATAAAATCTGTTAGTAGTAAAAGAAACGATGACTTGGTATATGTATTAAAACATTATATTCTTAGCCTAGTTAATACCACTTACTATTGCATGGAGACATACATATTTCATGAATTATTTTTATTTTGCTTCTTTCACATTTTAACGTAATAAAAATTTCAGAATTTTATTCTCCTTTTATTTCTGAAAATTGCACATTAGATTCGAAGGAAAATATTCTGTTTCACATATGGGTTTGCATTAATTTAAGCAAACAAGAATACAATGTGTTCATTTACATATTGAGGTAAAAATTAAAATTGAACTATAAAATTTCTTAAATTGTCCAGTTACAGCTTTTATGCAAATTTTAGGATTGATGTGTTTTATTTTGTGTTTATAGTGAACCCCAACACCGTCTCAGTTGCTTTGTTAATTATAATCCAATTTACCTGGTATACATTTTCACAAAGAATACATCAAGTGCTTCAGAAATTTGAGTATTTATATTCTCAAAGACAAATATTCCATAGTACTAGAAAAGGATGTTTATGAATGTCTTAAGAACACTTAAATTTAATATATGATGTGACAGCTATTATAAAATACAGTAGCAAGATATTCATCAGTATAGACTATAGCATAAGGTCATTTCAGGTTCCCTATCCTCAGCTGCCCCAGGAACTAACTGGGGATATCGCCCTGGGCACCTGGGAGCCCCTCTAGGTCCATGTCTCTTGCCAACCCTAAGATGGCTCCCTTAATTAAGATATGTGCTTCCCTGCTCTCCTATCCAACCTTCCTTTATCCCAATCATCCCGTTGCCCCAAGTTCCCCCCATCCTCCCCTTCTCACTTTTCTCTCCCCATCTCCCCTTACCCCCTCCTACCCCACCCCCAAGATCCCAAATTTTTACCCGGCAATCTTGTCTACTTCCCTTAACCTGGAGGATAGCTATATGTTTTTCTTTGGGTTCACCTTCTTATTTAGCTTCTTTAGGATATCAAATTATAGACTCACTGACCTTTACAGAGACCCACACTGAAGCACCGGACTGAGCTCCCAATGTCCCAATGAGGAGCAGAAGGAGGGAGAACATGAGCAAGGAAGTCAGGACCACGAGGGGTGCACCCACCCACTGAGACAGTGGGGCTGATGTATTGGGAGCTCACCAAGGCCAGCTGGACTGTGACTGAAAAAGCATGGGATAAAACTGGACTCTCTGAATATGGCGGACAATGAGGGCTGCTGAGAAGCCAAGGTCAATGGCACTGGGTTTTGATCCTACTTCATGTTCTGGCTTTGTGGGAGCCTAGCCAGTTTGGATGTTCACCTTCCTAGACGGAGGGGGGAGGACCTTGGACTTTCCACAGGGCAGGGAACCCTGACTGCTCTTTGGACTGGAGAGGGAGGGGAGAGGAGTGGGAGGAGGGGGAGGGAAATGGGAAGCTGGGAGGAGGCAGAAATTTTTTTTCAATAAAAAAAATACAGTAGCAAGAATGGCAATGCTGTTTCACGTTGGAATAGGAAATTATGTGGATGGTAGTGAGAGACACAGATAGTGTAACTGTATTTCTTAATGGTCTTAATGCAAGAGAGAGATGTTCTAACTCTCGATAACTCTTAAAATTAGAAATTTAGTAATATAGACATACATTTCCAAGAACTTTCATATTGCTACAAAATTGCATCATTCCTCTGTGCGTGTACTATATACACATGTAGTATATGAGCAGTACTTGAGTGAGCACATCCCTGTGCATGTGGGAGACACTGGGAGAACAGCAGTTTGGTTGTCCCTTGTTTGTCTGCCTTGTTCACTTAAGACAGGACCTCTCAAGGACCTTTGAGCCAGGCTGGCATTGAGCAAGAAGCCCTAGTGATTCTCTTGTTCCAAACCCTCCGCAGTGTTGGGGTTACAGGTATGCGCAGAACCAAGGCCAGACTTTTACATGAGTTCTGGAAATATGAATTCAGGGTACCCTGGTTATGCAGCTAGTATTCTATCCACTGAGCGAATTCTGCAAATCTCCACATAATTTTTGAGTTAAAGGTGTGCCTTCTTTCCTGTCCGTTGTACTTCTCTAGGCTCAACAATTAAAAAGTCAGAAAAATCAGCACATATATACATATATTTCTACAAATTGGTATACACCTATATTTATAAGTCAAAAGAAGTTTTTGTTAAGTGATGATGTGTACAACTTCATTTTAAGTTCCGATGGATATAGTTCTGTTAATAATAAAGATAAAGCAATACTTATACCTACTAATTGACAATGAAACAAGTATAAAATTATTAAAATGAAGGATAGGGTAAAGAAATTGCTGTCCTTTAAAATATAGAAGATAATAAGTTACCAAGAAGAAGGTTACCTCTTATTTGTGGAGATAAGAACAAACTATTTTACAAAAGTACTTGATATTAGTTGTGATTAACAGCATTTATATAGGTTAACGTGTTTAGAATCATATCTATGAAAGACAGAACCAAACATGGTACTGGAGTTAGGGAACTAAAAATTCAGCAGCATAAGAAAGGGACTGCACCCTGTGTGGCATCCTGTATTGAGAGACAAGGAAATCTCTAGAACCAAGTTGTAAATAGAACTGGATAATTTGTACTTAATTGCCAGCCATGATTGGGGCTATTGCTCTTGGGAGGATGGATTGGGTCATCTTTGGAAAATGAACCCTTCAGTTTCATGGGTTGACAGCTGTAATTGAACTGATTTGGGATCGTGTAAACATATGGAAGGGACTTTGGCCTTAAGACATTCACAGCACTATTTTCAAGGACACGAGGAATGATGTTGAATATCCATATGCATCAGGCACTCTGCTATGCATTTTAAATATAATGCAATATATTTAAGAGAATTCAAAATAGAAATGCAGGGCATCCATTGTGAACGCTGACCACCCTCTAGTGAAGGCACGTCATGGGGAAGCAGCCTCTCCAGCAAAGGCGATCATTGGAGTTTTTTATTTTAGCCATTCTGACAGGTGTAAGATGCTATCTCAAAGTTGTTTTGATTTGCATTTCCCTGATTGCTAAGGAGGTTGAGCATGACCTTAAGTGTCTTTTGGCCATTTG
>NW_004949165.1:1177926-1186832 GCF_000317375.1 Microtus ochrogaster | reverse complement strand
AACCCTGACTGCTCTTTGGACTGGAGAGGGAGGGGGAGAGGAGTGGGGGGAGGGGGAGAAGGGTGGGAGGATGGGGAGGGAAATGGGAGACTGGGAGGAGGCTGAAACTTGTTTTTTTTTTTTTTCTTGTCTCAATAAAAAAAAGATTAAAAGAAAAAAAGAAGAAGAAGAAGGTATCAGATCTCCTGGAACTGGAGTTACAAGCCTTTATGTGGGTGCTGTGAACTGAAACCAGGTCCCCTGCAAGAACAGCCAGTGTTATCGACTACTGAGTCCTCTCTCCAGCCTCCCTAGAACATATTTTTAGTAAGTTCTTTTGAAAACATTCTCTGGTCTGTTCCTTTTGGTATAAGGACAACTTTGGTCAGTAAAAAGTGGGCGTCTGGCATTAAGACTCAATTATCTTTGACTTTCTAGGAAGAAAATGTGCTCATTTCTAAAGTTAATATTTCTGACTTGTCAGATCTAGAGTTCATTTGCTAAGTGTATCACTAGGGCATGACATATAATAATAATAATAATAATAATAATAATAATAATAATAATAATAATAATAATAATAATAATAATAGAATCATAGTAATAATCAGGATGGAAGCCTTACAATAAGCCTTTGAACTCTTTCCTCCACTTGCTAGTTTGCTTATTTTCTTTGGAATGCTTTTTCATTTCTTACTAAGCAGCCTGTTTCTCTTCCATGACTAACTGTAAAGGAATGTTTGTTTTTGTCTCATTTTCACTTCACCTGTGCTGTTTTCTCTTAAATACTGATAAAATATCCTTGAGGTTAAAAAAAAAAGTCAGAAAGTCAGAGAACCTAAAAGTTTCAATCAAATGAAAATTTAAACAAAAATAAAAACACGAGGAAAAAAGCTACATAATTTCTTCATGAGGGATTTTTTCTATAACTTCTATTTTGACTCTTTGGAAATTTCACGTCATGTACACCCCAATTCTGCAAACCTCCCAGTTCCCCCATGTCTTCCCTTCATTCCTGAAACACCCCTCGCTTGAGGAAACAAATCAAAGTAAACAAGGAAGAAAACAAAAGCAAAAGCTAAAGCAAAGATATGAAACTGGAAGTGAGTTGGAGGAAAAAGAGTACTAGTTCTGGCTGATTGAAAAATAGAAATATCTATAGATCAAAGACTGCTATGGGGTTCAGGCTTCACCCTTATGCCTTGATTTTAGCTTCTAGAGACTGACCTCTGGGATGACAATGCTGGTCTTGAGCTGCCTTCTAAACTCTGAGTTACGTTGGCAAAGAAGGATACCGGCAGGGCACCAGAAGTAATTCTCTTCAAGGCCCTAGCTCTTTCTTGACTCCAATAGTCTCCCTTCCTTTTTGTGCTCCCCCCGGTGTAGCTCCCTGCGTTGATAATAGTTGGGTGTTTCATTATCTGCTTCTTGGTCCCTTAGATTTGGAAATTCATTAAACTCTTTGAAATGAGCTCTGTGGGTGAGCCATCTGTCTTCTGCTGTAATCCCAATGGAAGCATCACAACCAAAGAGCAAGTATGTCTTGGAGAAATGTAACATGAGAGAGAGAGAGTTTATCCTGATTTTACCGGGGTCTATAGGATAGAGTGCTTTAAAAACTGATGGAAATTAGATATTACTACCTCAGTAAATAACAAGGAAGCAGAGCATGTCTCAGATAGCTAAGAAATAAAGCCATGGTGGCAGATGTACTTATAATTTTATGTGAGTTACTATATTTCTTTTCAGTTTTGATTTGTATATTTGAGCAAGTGTGTTATATGTGTGTATATGCATATGTGTGTGCAGATACATGCATCTATGTGCACATGGAAGCCAGAAGAGGACATCCACTCTCTAACTTATTTATCTGAGGTAGGAACTGGCACTGGACTAGGATCAAGGCTAGAAGCCATTGCTCAGATCTCTATCACCTTTACAAATATGCAGAGACATGCCCACGTTTTTGTAGCATGGGTTCTAGGATTAGGTTCTCATTCTTGTACAGCAAACACTCTTAATTACTATACCATTTGTCCAACTCTGTGTTGGCTGTAAGTCTTAAAGAGACACCCCAAATAACTTTACTTACATCAAAGGAAATTTAACACTCATGTTATTTTAAAAAAACAAAAAACCTCAAACAAATATTTTACAGACCACTCTCTAAAGAAGTGTGCCCACCTTGCACAAAGGACAGTCTCAATGAGGGTGAATAAAGATATATGAGGATAAATTAAGGAGTAAACAAAGGAATGAGAGACATGCACAGAGATTTCCTCAGAACTCTCCATCAAGACTGCCTTGGAAACCTCACTTGCTATTTGGGCCTTTCCTTCTTACTCAGTTTGTACACAGTTCCTGCGCATGATTCTTTCTCAGCTAGTTTTATAGTGTGTGAGTGCTCTCTGTGGTAAAATTTTCAACTGCATGTTTTGGAAATGTAGGGAATATAATATGTGTTTAATAAATGCCTGTCAAATGTAGTAGTTGAATGTTAACAGTAAAATGAGAAATGTGAGATTGTCCAAGTAGCAATTGGTTCTGACAAGATCTAGACACTTATTTCAGTTAAAGGAATTAATGTAGCAGGATTAGGAACAAGATATTACTATCTAATGTACCTAAGTATCTCCATATAAATCTTCTCTTAATATCCCATGATGGGTGATACACAGATAAACTTATTTTAGCTAAAAATATTTTAAGTTATAGATGCATTTAATAAACTCAATCTCCTAAACACCAGTGCTAGCACAGTGCTTAGCAGAGTAACTGAGTCCCATCATGGTTACATGACCATTTGGGACTGAGATTTGCTTTCAGTGTTGTATGTATTATGAAAAATGATTTTGTTATACATATCTAGCCCAGGAGAATATCAAAATTCAAAATCTGATCTCCATATTCTACTGACTTCTTAGTATATTCATGTCTTATAAGGTTGAAAAGCTGCAAGTCAAATAATCATAAATAGAGGAGTATATTTTTATAGATTCCTCGCAGTGAAAGCAAGAATAGTAGGAGAATGTATATATCCTTGAGAATGTGGACTTAGCTGTAAAAATTTCTGTGTCATTTGTGTATAAATATGGTATATAAGAAGGAGGAAGGGCAAATTGTCAAGGTAAGAGAGCAGTAGAACTGGCATAATGTAAAATATTCACAATAGGAGTTAACAGCACAGTTGTTAAGGAAATTAGGAAAGTATGTAATAAGAATTCATAACAAGAGAAAAACTATAGCTGTGCACACTGAAGACTCAAGTCCAGTCACCCTAGTCAGCAGTGAAGGGACCTTGGCCACTAAATCTAGAAGAAGCTGTGGCTCCGAAGTCACGTGTGTGGTGGCAGAAATGAGGTGAGTGAGACAAAAAGCAGAAGAAGGAAGAACATGCCACAGCTTCTGACTTCTGCAGAGATCACTGCTGCCTCAACTTGCTCCCATCTGATGCCATGTGAGGAAGGGCCATTGTGGGAGCACAATTCTCATCTTTACCCAGCTAGCAGTAAAGGAATACCTAACGCCAAGGGCAATCAGTGCAGCTGCTATTGTTGTTTTGAAGGAAGGTTTTATCCACTGGAAAAAGGATTGCTAAAATAATGTTGGTGTGTGTTACATGCAAAGCTCATTCATACTCTTGGCTGTTCAGGCAGCCAACCTTTTGGTTTCTTAAAGATAAATTACCTTCACTCAATGTACACTTTCCTATAAGAAGTCCATTCCATGCGCTGTTTTCTGTGTTGCTTCTTTTGGTCAACCTCATGATTTTAAGCTTTTTGGCTGTTCTACATCCTCTCACAAAAGGGATTATGTAGAAAGATATATGCATCCTGTTTTTATATTCTCTTCTTTGTGAGTTGGTTTCTCATTATGCAATTTGAGTTTCCTTGATGACTAAACACTAATTTCTCTTTGTTTATTTCAGCTTTTAGCATCTCTGATGAAGTGATTTTTGTCCATTTTTAATTTATGTTTGTTTTCTTATTTCCTTATTATTGGCTTGTAGAAGTATTACATTTCATTTTGTGTGTGTGTGTGTATGTGTGTGTGTGCAAACATACGCCCACCTACTTGTGCTGCTGCATGCATGCGGGGTCAGAGGACAACTTCCAGGAATTGCCATATTATCAACGTGGGCAGCAAGGACTTTTACCTGGTCAACCATCTCTCTGGCCAGTAAGAGTATTGATAAAATGTAGATACAATTTTCTCTCAATGTTGTTTCCAGTCTCTGACTTACCTTCACATTCGTACAAAATATTCGAATATTGATATTACAATTTAGCACTTTTGTATTTATTCCTTTTTAATGTTTGCTACCTAAAAGTCATTCTACTGTGTTATTTCTAGAAGTTTATAGTTTCCTATAAAGATTTATTTATTTTTATTTCTCATGTGTGACTGTTTTGCCTGCATGTGTGTGTGTGCATCACCTGCTTGCCTGATGCTCTCTGAGGCCAGAAAAGGGCATCAATGAATCTGAAGTTATAAATGTTTTTTAGTTGTTGCATGGGAGTTTATCATTCAGGTCCTCTGGAAAAGCAGCAAATGTTCTTAACAGCTCACCCATCTCCCCAGCTCAGAGATTTATAATTTCCACTTTTACATTTAGATCTATGACCATAGTATCCTAAGTTAATTTGTGCATGTATTTTAGATAGATTTAATTTTTTTCATTTTTTTTTCATTTTTTATTGAGTGTAGTTTTTCCTACTTCTTTTCCTCCCATTCTCTCTCCCAATCCCCACCCCAACCCAATCCTCTTTTGTTTTGTTAATAAAGGGGGCAGGCCTCCCATCAGTGTCAACAAAGCGTGGCATAGCTCAAGTTTTGGTAGAATTAAATATCTTCCCTTGTATTAGGAAGGCAACTCAGGAAGAACTTCCCCAAAGCCAGCCAATGCATTGGGGTTAGCCGTAAGAGGAAGAGCACTGAAGGAGACAACTGAGAAGAGGTGGACAATTCTGGGTCTTGTAGAAACCAAGGGAAGCTCTCAGGAATCTACAAGGATGATCCTGGCTGAGACTCCTAGCAATAGTAAACACATAGCCGGAACTGCCCACCTCCTGTGACTAGGGCAAGACTTCCAGTGGAGGAATTGGGACACCAACCCAGCCTCACAACCTTTGACCTATGGTCTTTCCTGCTGGGGTAAGGATGGCACAGAGACTGTGTGAGTGGCCAGCCTGAGATCCATGCCGCAAGAGTGACACCAGCCGTTACACTGCTTGGAGTGCCAGGACCCAGTGACTGGATGGCCCGGAAACCTAGGATAGAACCAAACACGAGTGGAGAAAAAAAAATTCAGTGTAGGTATGCATAAAGATATTCTGCTATACATATAGATCAGTGCCTATCCCAGCTGTCGTTAGAGAGCCTTCTTCCAGTAATTGATGGAAACAGATGCAGAGAACCACTGCCAAACATTAGGCGGAGCTGGAGGAATCCTGCTGAAGAAAGGGCAGAAAGATTGTACAGGACAGAAGGGTCAATGGCATAACAAGAAAACCCACAGAAACAACCAGCTTGGGCTCTTAGGAGCTCACGGAGTCTAAACCGACAATCAGGGAGCCTGCATGTGACTGACCCAGGCCCTCTAAATATGTGTGACAGCTGTGTAGCTTGGTCTTCTGAGACTCTCAACAGTAAGATAGATTTAAAGTTAATTTTGTTTAAATACCCAAATGTTTCTTGACTAGATTAGATTCCCTTAGCACATCTGTCACATGTCAGTTAACTCAACTTTGCACAAAATATTTCAAGGCTTTTCTTTTCTTTTTTTTTTTTTCCTCTGTGTAGCCCTGGCTGTCCTAGTACTTGTTCTGTAGACCAGACTGGTCTCAAACTCAGGGATCTGCCTGCTTTAGTCTTGCTTTTTCCGTTGAACTGATGTATCTCTCCTCATATTACCAGGTACCTGCTGTCTAAATCTATGAACTGAAATTTTGAGGTTTTTAAAAATATTTTCATTTTGCCTCATTTTTAATATTTTACCTATCATAGATCACATATCCTTCATCTTTTCAATGTCTTGTTATTTTTATTTGAACATGGACATTTGGGTATGCTTTCATTTCAGTGATTATACCTTTTACAGGAAAACCTGTGTATAATGACAAATGAAGCAAAAGAAAAAGAATCATAATACAGAATTCCTAAAGATAAAGAACATAGTGTATGAATTTAAAAATAGACTAGAAAAGCAGGAGAAAAGGCAAATTTCAGGAAGTAATGTTCTTCATAATTGTGCTGCTGAGTGGAGATGAAGCAAATATGCAGGGGGAAAAAAGGTTAAAAAATTTAAGAAACAATAAGGAAATAGGCAGGACATGGCCTATAATAGTGTATTCGAAACTACTCATCCTATTGCATCTGTCATTTTTGAGTCTCTTTCTATAAACTTCATTTTACAAAATCTGTTACATGTCACATTACCTTGCTGCTTTAGATGTCTGCTGGTTTGTTGTTCGATGAGAGCCACTGGGCCTTTAAGATGATGAGTGGCTATATTTGGTTGTGTTTCTTAAAGAATAGTAAGGCTTTTAGGGAGCCACTGTACTCACAGGTCAATTCCAAATTTTAATGAGCTATTTCAGGATTTTAAAGGGCATGTATAGACTAGTTTTCACTATCTATATTTGAATAAGACATCACCAGTGATGAACGTTCAAATAGCCAACATGGATCTTTACTTTGGTTGGTTGATATAATCAATAGCTTTTTGTAAATGGATTGTTTAGGTCTGAGCCCTGGTCTATCATTTCTTCTCAGCATCTTGGGAGGCCACAAGTCTCTGCCCCTGTGGAAAAATCCAATATCAAGATCACAAAGGCAGCTTAGGCCAAACTCAGAGGGACACTAACAAAACAAAAAGGCATGGCTGAGCAATAGAGAAGAGCAGGAAATGGCAGTGGGAAGGCATAGGAGCTGGACAGGGAAAAGAGGAGAGAGAGACGATGGGATGGGAAAAACCAGAATACATTCTTTTTTTTAAGATTTATGTATTTATTTTGACTTTTATTATTTTATTTATTTTTAATTGATATTTATTGAGCTCTACATTTTTCTATGTTCCCCTCCCTGCCTCTCCCCTCCTCCCTTTAATCCTCCCACAAGGTCCCCACGCTACCAATTTACTCAGGAGATCTTGTCTTTTTATACTTTCTACTTCCCATGTAGATTATATCTATGTAAGTCTCTCTTAGTGTCTGCATTGTTGTCTAAGCTCTCTGGGCTTATGGTTTGTATGCTGGCTTTCCTTGCTTTATGTTTAAAAACCACCTATGAGTGAGTACATGTATAAATTTTCTTTCTGTTGTCTGGGTTACCTCTTTCAAAATAATGTTTTCTAGTTACATCCATTTTCGTGCAAAATTCAGGCTGTTGTTATTTTTACTGCTGTGTAGTACTCCATTGTGTAAATATACCACATTTATTGGGTAGGCGGAATTAATATAGTAAAAATGGCAATCCTACCGAAAGCAATATACAGATTCAACACAATGCCCATCAAAATCCCAGCAAAATTCTTCAAAGACCTCGAAAGAACCGAACTCAACTTCATTTGAAAAAGCAAATAACCCAGGATAGCCAAAACAATCCTGTACAATAACAGAACTTCTGGAGTCATCACAATCCCTCTTCAAACTCTACTACAGAGCTACAGTACTAAAAACAGCCTGGTATTGGCATAAGAACAGACAGCAGGACCAATGGAACTGAATAGAAGACTTGGATATCAATACACATATCTTTGAACACCTGATATTTGAGAAAGAAGCAAAAAATATCAAATGAAAAAAATGAAAGCATATTTAACAAGTGGTGCTGGCATAACTGGATATCAACATGTAGGAAAATGAAAAATGATTCATATCTATCACCATGCACAAAACTCATGTCCAAATGGATCAAAGACCTCAACATAAAGCCAGCCATACTCTTCTTTATAGAAGAGAAAGTGGGAAGTACACTTGAATGCATTGGCACAGGGAAACTCTTCCTAAATATAACCCCAGCAACACAGACACTGAGAGAAACAATTAGTAAATTAATAAACAAAACAGAATACATTCTTTAAAACCTGCCTTTGAAAGTCTTGGGGCTCCCTTTCTATTTCCATGTTCTGCATCATAATTCTACTTTATCAAAAGTCTCCTGCATATGGACCTTTTCCAGTCAATGCATGAATGCCTCAGAGCTTGGCAGCAGACTCGGGCTCCCTGCCCAGGGATCATCTCTTTCTCTAAGGAGATCCCTCTTCAGAATTCATTACCACCTTTTTTTTTTGCCTCTGTTATTGTACAATCCGAAGTTAATGCATATACTAAGAAAGACCTAATTGTATTGTTTCTTCTTTTCCTAGTCGTTAAAGCACTTCTATGAAAGATGGCACACACATATACTTCAGGTTCTCAGAATTATTGTCATAAATTTGAAGATAGCCTCAGTTACATAGTGAGACCCTGTCTAAACAAGAATTCTGCCTGCAAATGTCCCAATATCAGAATATTTTGAATTCTCTCCAAAAATAAACAGAATTTTTGTTTGGCTCTATTTGGTTTTCATTAAGATGAGTGTTATTTATTTTTATTTTTTTGGATTTTCAAATTTGCAGTTAGGAGAGCCAACACAGATATTTAAGTCATTCCTATTTAATGGAATAAAATAGGAATTTTATTAATTATTGTTATCTAAAAGCCTTTAGGATACTCCATGTGTACTGGGTAGTTTTATGTCAACTTTAAACAAGTTAAAGTCATCGAAGAGGAGAAAACATCAACTGAAATAATGCCTGAATAGCTTATAGGGCATTTTCTTAATTAGTGACTGATGGAGAGGGCCGAGTTCATTGTGTCTGGGATCTTTTTTTTTTATTATTATTATTAAGAAAGAAAAAAATTTTCCGCCTCCTCCCAGCCTCC
>NW_004949165.1:1175999-1177256 GCF_000317375.1 Microtus ochrogaster | reverse complement strand
TGCCCCAAGTTCTCCCCATCCAACCCTTCTCACTTTTTTCTCCCCATCTCCCCGTGTCTGGGATCTTACCAGGGCTGGTGGTCCTGAGTTTTGTAAAAAAGCAAGCAGAGCAAACCATGAGGAGCAAGCCAGTAAGCAGAGCATCTCCACTGCCTGTGCATCAGCTCCTGCCTCCAGGTTTGTTCCTGACCTGTTTTGAGCTTGGGTCTTGATTTCCTTCCGTGATGAACAATGAGGTGGAAGCAAAAGTCATATAAATCCTTTCTTTTCCAATTTTCCTTCAGTCATGATATTTCATCAAGTAATAATAATTCTAAAACAAGTTGGTACCAGGATTTTGGGTATTGCTCTGACAAACTTGACCATGCTGTTTTGGGGAGGATTGTGGAAGGACTTTGGAACTTGGTGCAAGAAAAGTCATTGAGTGTTTAGTGCATAGTGAACTTTTCTATAGGAGGTTGGAAGATAAGAATGTTGTTGAAGCCAATGCAGAAGATAGAGGCCTAGTTTGTGAAGTTTTGGAGAAAACTCACTCTTAAAGAAAGTATTTAACTTTATTTTCATTTTTACAGAAACCCAAAGACAAAATCCTTTGAACTTATTCTTTTAAGAAAGATTTATTTATTTATTTAATGTATGTGAGTGCTCTATCTGCATGTACTCTTGCGTCAGAGGAATGCGTTAGGTCCAACTATAGATGGCTATGAGTCACTGTACAGTTGCTGGAAATTGGAATCAGGACCTCTGGAAGAACAGTTGGTTCTCTTTACCACTGAGCCATCTCTCCAGCCCTACAGTCATTCAGAGTTCCTCTCCAATGTTGGTACATCTATCTTTGACCTACAAGCATAGCATATTCAATAGACTTTACTGTAAAGGAAAATATTTTGAAGGACTGTCTCTCCTTATATTGAAAATGTCAATGTTTGGCAGTCACTTTCTTTTGTGTCCTGCTTGTCCAATTAGAGTGGAATACTGTTAGCAATAGAAGCAAGGGCATTTTCTTGCCCAGTGATTTATTTTTGTCACAAAGAATGTAAACTCCACATGGAGTTTCTTTGATGGCCATTTTCTTCTCTGAAGTAGATTGGTGCTGCCCAAAGCAGTCATGTCACATTGTCATAAAAAAGCCTATGTTATTAAAACATCTTAAATGCAGTATCTGTAGATTTCTGAAGTATTTGAAGATGCCCTGTCTATTTAAAATAAATCTTTCTAGCTGGGCGGTGGTGGCGCACACCTTTAATCCCAGCACTT
>NW_004949165.1:1167389-1175899 GCF_000317375.1 Microtus ochrogaster | reverse complement strand
AAAAAAAAAAAAAAATCTTTCTTTGACCTTGAAAACATACCAAATTGACTACAAGTTTAAATACAATTGATGACTAACTACTAGTCTGCATTTTCTTATTATCCTAAAGAGTTGGTAATAATAACTTTTAAAGACTAGAAATTTGCATTACATTGTTAACAGGTACAATATCTTGAACAATATTAGAAATGTATGTACACTATGTTATAAGGAAATTAATTTCAAATTTGCACCAATATGCAAAATTTGTTTACAAAAGCCCAATCCAATATAAAACATTTAAAACTAGTAGATACTTTTTGAAATGTAGATTCAATAATCTACCTTTTTATATTTTTATATTTATAGCCTCCCTTTTTTCTTTTCAGAGAAGATTCAATAATTTACCCTTTTATTCTATCTATATCCCCCTGTTTTTCAAAACAAAACCCTTAATCTAATTCTTTTGTTTAGTTTTTTTCCTGACCATTATCTACAACAACTTGTAACCAACACACTAGACAAAATACAAACATAAATAATCCATTTTGGGGAATGTGGGCATAGTTTTCTAGGATACTTCCTGCTGATTGGGGGCACTGGTAATCTTATGGGTATCCAAAGAATATTTAGGATTATGGTCAAGTCCTAACTGGAGTATTCTGTTTGGCTTGATCATCTCAGTCAGCATCCTTGAAGGTGTTCTGGATGCAGAAACCAGAAGAAATTACAACAGAGGTTCTCTGAAACAGATCATTTGGGCTTCTGTTCCAATTCAGGATTTTTCAAGGGGTCTTTATTGATCAGACCTTATTTTTCTTAACTCAGAATGAATCCACAGCCTCTAATTTCTTGTGAAAACAAAAGCAAAATCTCTTCTCCAAAGTAACATATCTTTGGACTTAAATTTTGAAGTCAAGGCATTTTCAAAATATATAGGTTGGATTAACCCAGCAGCATTTATTTTTAGTAGATGTTGCTCTTTCCTTAGTAGTCAAACAATTGAAAGACAACACAATAACATACAGTATTCAGATTCTCTGCACATTTTCTATCTTTATGTGACTTTTTATTACTTTATTTCTTTGATTTTTATTTTTAATTTGTGATTTTTTGAGACAGGGAGAACTTTCCTTGTTCTCACGCTGTAGATTAGGCTGGCCTTGAACTTACAGAGATCCACCTCCCTCTGCCTCCCACATGCTGGGGTTAAAAGTGTGTACCACCACTGTCCAGCCTTGAACTCATAGAGGTCCGCTTGCCTCTGCCTACAGAGTGCTGTGTTACCACTGCCTGATCTATAAGGCTGACCAGTGGAGCTGTTTTGCTCTCTGATATTCAGGCAAGCTTTATTTATTAAAATACAAATTAAATATTACTACAGAGGTACCTTGATTAAGAAAACATCATGATGCTTTGTAGGGCATTTTCTTAATGAATGATTCATGGGGAGGGCTTAGGCAATTGTGAGTGGGGTTCCTGCAGGGCTGGTGGTCTGGGGTTCTATAAGGAAACAGACTGAGCAAACCACAGAGAACAAACCAGGAACCAAAGCTCCTCCATTAATAGACTCTTCATAAGTTCCTGCCTCCAGCTTCCTGCCCTGATTTGAGTTCCTGTCCTAACTCCTTTCAATGATGAACAGTAATGTGGAAATGTGAGTCTTTCCTTCCAAACTTCCTTAATATTGTTAACAATAGTAACCCTAGCTAATATATCACTTAAACTACAAGGGTGGCACCTTTACACTAGGCTTCCTGAGTTGAGAGACCTATAAAAGCATAGTCTTTATTCCACAATATAGAGAGAGGGAAAAAATGAGAATGTGAAGAAACCATGTGGTCAGCTTCCTAACCAGAACTGAGTTGACACACAGCCTCCTAGCGTACCCTGGAATCCCATTGCCATTTCAAGCTTTTAAGAGGCTGAAACAGGAGTATCACCATGAGTTTGACAGCCTCAGATACATAGCAAGACTCCATATAAACAGCAACAACAACAATAATCTGTGTAGTTTTGGAGAAAATTCAGAATATTCCTCAAAGACACAGATTATCGGTGCATTTTCTCTAAATATTTGTTAAAATTAACAACACTGTTTTATTTGCCAAATACAGCTGTCCTTCACAGTGAAATTTTGAACAATTTTCTCTTTCATTTTTTATTAATTTCTTATCTTTCTCTCTTAAACGTGTTTGATTTTATGTATGCTGTAGTAATAGGAGCGGCGGGGCTGCGTCTCCAGCACCCCGCTGCCCGCAAGCTTATGCCCGAAATAACAACACACAAACTGTATTCATTTAAACACTGCTTGGCCCTTTAGCTCTAGCCCTTACTGGCTGATTCTGATATCCTGATCAACCCATATCTAATAATCTGTGACTGGTCTTACCGGGAAGATTCTAGCCTACGTCCATCCTGGGTAGGAGCTTCATCGCGTGTGCCTCAGAGAGCAGAGCTCTTGCCTCTGCCCGCAAGAGTGGAGCATCGTGTCTCTCTGAGGCCTCTGCCCCCAAGAGGAGAGCTGTCGAGTCTCTGAGCTCACTTCCTCTTCCTCCCAGCATTCTATTCTGTTTACTCCTCCCACCTATGTTTTAACCTATCAGGGCAAGAAGCTTCTTTATCTAATTAACCAATGACCTTCCTCCATTAGTATGCACTTATGATATCATTTTCCTGACTCATGTTTTCACATTCTCATTTTTCCCTTCTCTATGTTGTGGAGTAAAGAATATGCTTTCACGGGACTCTCAGTTACATAACAGTAACTTATATTTCAGCCAGGTCTCGGGTTTTGACTTTAGCAAGAAGTACAATCTAATATTTGCCACAAAGTCTTTTCAGCTCCCAAACTCCATTATCTGAAACATTGCTTATTAAGACCATGGTTTCATTTATTTACTTCCTTGAAATAACTGCCCATCTGGGTATTTCTACTTTGTAGCTGAAGTTTTTTCAACCTTGTCTTGCAGCTGTTCAGTCCCAAAGAAACACACACAGAGTGTGTTTTATAATATTAATTATAAACTGTTTGGCCTATTAGCTCAGGCTTATTATAAACTAGCTCTTACTACTTAAATTAACCCATAATTCTTGTTTATGCCTGGCCATATGGCTTGGCACCTTTTATCAGTGAGGCATTCTCATCTTGCTTCCTCTGGGTCTTACTGGTGACTGATACTCTCTTCTTTGAGAAATCTAGTCTGATTGTCCATCTATACTTCCTGGCTGACTACTGGCCAATCAGCATGGTATTAAACCAGTATGAGTGACAAATATTTACAATGTATAAGAACATTCTCCCACAGCACTTTTTGGTCTTTTAATTTTCATGAGAGGCCCTGATAGCTGTTAACAACAAATCATCTGGTAATAGTTTATATTTTAATGATTGCTGTATAATGAGTATTGATGCTGACTGTGTGTGTTAGGGTGTGGGTAGGAGCCCTCAAAGTGATGTAGAGTAGTAGTGAGTAGAGAAGGAAATATAAATGCAGATATGTGGAATAACAGTGAAGCTTTCAAAGACTTCCTCTTGTTATATTATGATAGTTCAAAAATTTGCAAGCTAGTTTAAAACTATTATATATAATATATACATATATATATATATATATGTATATATATATATATATAAAATAGAAGCATATGATATAATTTTTATAAGGACTGGATGTGAAGAGATTTGTATATATAAAATATGTGCCTTCAGCATCACTTCCCATTGGATTTTTAAATTTTTACTTCCACCTTTCAGTCTTTGAGTTATAATTGACAGATAATGTGTAGATTGAAGGTGTACAATGTAGTCACTTGTTTCACATCTGTATATGATGTGGAAACAGCAGGCATTGATTTTTGCTGTAGTGTTCATTCTTTTAGCCATTTACCTGACTTCATATTTCATTCCACTTATTTCTCTACTTTCATAATGTGGAATACAAATAATCATTTTGATCTTACTTTTCTAGATAATACATCCAAACCAATTATAACAACTGGAATTTTACACTTACTTATTCACAATATCTTTAACTTTTCTTGAACACTTTAATGTCTTTCTTTTATATTTGGTATTATGATATAATTTCATCATTATCCCGTATCTTACCTCCCTTAAAACCATTTCATAATGCTTTTTAAAAAATTAATGGACAATTTTTTATTAAATGTTGTTATATGCACTCCAGTTGTACTGGTGAGATTTTGTATGTACAGCTTCTAATATTCATAGTAGATACAATCTCACAGAAAACTACCTGATCTGGCTCTTATAATCTTTAACATATGTGCTGTTAGTGTCATGTGTTAATGTGTTCCCAGTTTGCAAGTATTTAGGGATTTTGTAGCTATATTTCTATTGCTAATCAAATCACTATAATCTATGAACATACAGTGTGGGTGGCTATGTATATGATTGTGTGTATTAGATATGTACAACCACATGTATGTATGGCCCATATATACTCATATGGAGAGCAAAGGAAGTTGTCCATCCGGTGTCTTCTTCTATTATTCATTACCTTATTTTATTTTTTATTTAATTATATTGTTCTTATTTATTTGGTGTGTGTATGTGTGTATACATATACTCTTATATATGTGTCATAATCTACTTAAAGAGGCTAGAGGACAACTTGCAGGACTCTAGTCTCTCCTTCCAGTACATGGATCCTGGGGATAGAACTGACATCATGCAGTTTGGAGGTAAGCCATTACATACTGAACCATCTTGCTATTTATACATTATTTTCAGACACACAATATCTCATTGACCCTGAACTTTATTATTTTTTCCTAAGCAGGCTAGTCAGCTAACTTTAGTGATCTACCAGTCTCTGCCTTCCAATACACAATGCAGCAATTACTGGTTTTTAGTGGGGTCCTAAGGATTTGAACTTAAGTCTTCTTGATTTCACAATATACACTGAGCCCTATCTTCAGGCTCTTGGTTGTACATTTTTTATTTGTGCATTTTAAAGTTTATTCAAGTACATTTCTTGCTCTGAATAACATCTATGATGATTATTTTTTTCAAAACTTAAAGAATGTATGTATTTTGCTGATGGGAATAAAGTATAATTATGTATTTTGTAAATGTCAGTTGAATGACATTTATAATGCTATTTGAGTCTTCTATATCCTTACTCTCTTCTAGGATATTTAATTCTTTAATTATTGAGAAAGAGTGTTGAAGCTTCCAGATAGAGGTGAAGATTTCTATTACTAATGGCAGACTTATTTTACTAGTTTTTGCCTCATGTTTTCACATCAAATTCTTCTCATGTGCATACTTGATTGGCATGTTATTCTTGTTTGGTATCTCTGTTCTCTGATAATGAACCCTTTTCAAATCTCTATGTCCACATTTCTATTCCACATAACAATTTTGCTGTTCTTACAGAAATGTATTTATTAGTTTGTAGAATCCTGTTTATATTTTAATGAGAAAGAGATAAAAAAATAGATGTGAATTTGGATGGATAGGGAATTGGGAAGGTGTTGAGGAAGGCTGTTTGTTGGTTCCCAGATGCTCAGCCCCAAAGTAATCACACAGAAACAGGATTATTTAAATCACTTCTTGGCCCATTAGCTCTAGCTTTTTATTTGGTAACTCTTATATCTTAATTTAACCCATTTCCATTAATCTCTGTATCACCACGAGGTCGTGGCCTACCAGCAATATTTCAAAATGTCTGACTCTAGTGGCAGTTCCATGGCTTCTCCCTTACTCCATCTGATTTCTTCCAGCATTCAGTTTAGTTATTTCTGCCTACCTAAGTTCTGCCCTGTTAACGGGCCAGAGAAGATTCTTTATACACCAATGGTATTCACAGCATAGAGAGGGGAATTCCATAGGAAGGATTTGGGAGGATTTAGTGTAGGGGCAACCAACTATAAATAGAATCTATTATATGAAAAAATCTATTTCCAATTAAAATGATAACAGTTCTAAAACAAACAAACAAACAAACAAAAACTCATGTTTTGGTGTGGGGATGGAAAATGACTATTTAGTTATCTTTGAGAGGATCACCACTGGGAGACTGATCATGCTCCAATGTATATGTGGCATTAAAATTGTACTTGGTATTTATTTTAATTAGGGGGCATAACGGTGGAGGGTGGACCTGGGAAGACTGGGAAGTAAGTGTGACAAGTGTACATGGTGTGAAATTCCCAAATAATCAATAAAAATATGTTGGAAAAAAGGGAAAAAAGAAATGCATTATTTTCTGCTTTTTTTACTCATTTAAAAATATTATTTTAAATAAATTTTAAAAATATTAAATATAAGTGTTAGTATAGAGCATTTATATTTTTGAAATTAAATTATAAATTATTTTATTAAAACATAGAAGAATATTACAATGGCAAAGAATAGATGATTCTTTTCTTTGTGCATTTAAGATGTCATAATTACAAAAGGCTACAGAGGAAAGATGGGATACAAGAAGAGATGAGTGGGGCTCTGTTCATGTAGATCACATAACAACCTTCAACTTTAGGTGGAACACAAGTGACATATTTTATAATGTTCATATTTAAAGAGGCAACTTATATATGGAGAGGCCATGTTTATATTGGATTGTACTCACATTTTATTTTTGCACCTCTTTTAAATATCAAATGCTCTCAAATCTATAATATATGTTCATATATAGTATGATTACTTTGCAATAAAACTATATATAAGGATACCTTGAAAAGATCAGAAAATTTGTACCAGTCCCACATCTTCCCTCCCACCCTTTATAATGTAGCTGTCACTCACTTTGCCACTTTGTAAATGCCATTTGCCTGGAATGTCACTGTATGTGTTTTGAACAAACCTTTCTCTATTTGCTTATTTAAGAACTTAAAAATAAAACATTATGCTTGGCTTTTATTTCACACCATTATAGGATCACTTTCTTAAAAATATCTATATTCAGATTCTCACCCTTCTAACCCAGAACTGACACCTTATTTTACTCATAGTTTGGTCTATCCCAGAATGCTTTGTAGCTAGAACCTCACAGCATATTTATATTGACTTTTGCAAAGAGCAGCCTGCACTAAATATGCAGTTTCTGATTGCATATTTATAAATATCCATGTTTCTGACTATATTTGAATAGCCTTTATTTTAGTAGTGAATGGAGTCTATTGTATTAATGTAACAGAGTTATGTTAATTTCCCACTTGAAGGACATCTTGACCACTTCTAAAATTTAGCAATTATTTCTGAAGTATTCTAAGTATTCAGGCACAGGCTTTGTTCTGTCATAATGGTTTCAAATCATTTAGATAAATACTAAGAAGATTTGGGGGTTATTTGTAATAGTATTTTTATTTTGTAAGAAAATTGGTCATTTTCACTCCTATTAACATGAGGTCCTGTTGCCCATGTCCACTCCTGTATTTGTCTCCATCAGCCTTTGAATTCCCATCTTAGTAGATCTGAGAGACAAACTAATAATCACAGTGGCCATCAACATGTAGCCCCTGAATGGTCCTTCATTTTTATTGTAGACTGCAATGGCTTCTGCAAACCAACAAAATGACAATATAGGTGTTTGTTCAGGATGATATTCAAGTATCTTCTATTCCATTCAAGCTGACCTCAGCTATGATTCTAGGCAATCCTTATTTGTTCCTGTGTTCACAGTACCAATCTGCAGTGGCTCAATTTCTTGAAAGTGTTTTGAATACATTTTTAAAGCTATTACATTTTTAAAGCTACATTTTCTTTCTTTTAAAACAAATTTAAATCCAACTGATAATTAGAAAGCATTATAGTACCCTTGCCTTTAAAAAATATTTTTTTTCTAAAGTTAGGAATCTGCTCATCCAAAATATTACACTTGCAATTCGTTTGAGATTGTCCACATTTAGTTTTTACAATACTTCCATACTTTTTATCAAAAGTATACATGTATTTTAGCCCCCAAAACAGAATTTTAATTGTGCATTAAGAAAATAAGTCTACATTGCACAAGCAATATATTATATTTCATATATACAAGCACATAACAGAAATTATTGCTCTAATGTCTTAATAAGTAAATAAGAATGCTATTGCTTAAAGATTCAGCTAGCAACTACTCAACAGTTTTAAAAATGTGATTTATTGATCAACAATTTGTAAATTTGTAAGATGAACTATTTTGGCTTATTTACTATTCTTTCAAGTATGAAAATGTACACTATCATTTTCTAAATGTTCTAGTGTGTGGTGCAATTCACTAAATTTTTCTCTGTGAAGCTGCATACATGATATTTTATATCATACATTCACAACTTTTAAGAGTTACTTATGTTTATTCTTAAAATGGAAACAATTGAATGGACCATCAACAAATGGTAAAAAGTTATATATTAGTAGCTGTGTTAGTCTTTGATATTGGAGTGATTCTAAAATAGTTTTGTTTTGTTGATTTTTCTTTTATACCCAACAGATGCCCGATCATATGACAAAAGCATTTGTTCAACTATGTTCATAGCAGTATTATTTGTAATAGCCAGAACCTGGAAACAACCTAGATGTC
>NW_004949165.1:1159448-1166304 GCF_000317375.1 Microtus ochrogaster | reverse complement strand
GAGAAGGGTGGGAGGAGGGGGAGGGAAATGGGAGGCTGGGAGGAGGAGGAAACTTTTTTTCCTTTTCTCAATAAAAATAAATATTATCATAAAAAAAGAATTGATTGTACTGCTTAGTCATAAATTTCTGACTTAAAAAGAAAGAAAGAAGGAAGGAAGAAAGGAATAAAATATTTTGTCATGTGTAATTCAAGGATATGTTACATGGACTAAAATATGAAAGTTATTTCTGAACATCTAAAAAGTATAAAAATGACAAAAAAAGCACAAACAACTTCAAAAAAATCTATCAGAAGATCACAAAAATGAAAATCTGGTTTTACAAGTCAGCAATACCAAACCAATAGAAACTAAGCTTGTTTTACAATCAGTATTTGTTCATCAAGGAAGAGAATTTTTAAAAATAATAACCCCTTTTTCATTTATTTTATGTACCAACCAGGTTCCCCACCTTACCCTCCTCCTGACCCATCTACTTTCCCATATACCATGCTCCCCATCCACTCTTCCTCCATCTCCAGTCAGAAAAGGACAGGCCTCCCAATGGACTCAGCAAGTTGAGGCAGGACCAAGCTCCTTCCCTTAAGTCAAGGTGGGACCAGGTAATCCAGCATGGGGAACAAGTTACTAAAAGCCATCTAAACACCATGGAGAGTTCCTCCTCTCACTGTTAGAAGCCTTACTAGGAGACCAAGGTACAAGGCTCCCTGACTGTTGGCCCAGTGTCCATGGGCTCTCAGGAGCTCAGGTCAGCAGCCTCTGTGTATTTACCCATCATCACCCCTGCTGGTCCAATTCCTCCTCCCTTTCTTCCACAAGACTCTTGGGGCTCAGTGCAGTGTTTGTCTGTGGATCTCTGCCTCTGTTTCCATCAGTTCCTGAATAGAGTATCTCTGATGGAAGTTAAGGTAGTCACCAATCTACTTACAGAAGATGGTACCCTCTCCACCATTGCTAGGAGTCTTAATTGGGGTTATCCTTGTGGGTTCCTGGGAGTTTCCCTGGCACCAGGTTTCTCCCTAATCCTGAAATGCACCCCAATCAAGCTCCAATCAAGCAGTCTCTTTTGTTACTCTCCTTCTCCCTCCTGCCTCCAAACCCCTACTGCACCCATCCTGCCCAACCCTCTCCCTCTAGCTCCTTTCCTTCCATCCGCCAGCTCCTGCCACCAGTTAACCAGATCTTTTCTGCTTCCCCTAAGGAAAAGATTCTTATCACTGCTATACACAACGATGTTTTCCAGTACCTCAAATCAACTTCCCTAAATTATAAACTGTGTGCTCTTAAACTAACCCACACACTGAGACAATGGGGATGATCTTTCGGGAATTAACCAAGACCAGCTAGCCTGGGTCTGAAAAAGCATGGGATAAAACCGGACTTACATAGCGGACAATGAGGACTACTGAGAACTCAAGAACAATGGCAATGGGTTTTTGATCCTACTGCACATACTGGCTTTGGGGGAGCCTAGGCAGTTTGGATGCTCAACTTACTAAACCTGGATGGAGGTGGGCAGTCCTTGGACTTTCCACAGGTCAGGGAACCCTGATTGCTCTTCAAGCTGATGAGGGAGAGGGACTTGATCAGGGGAGGGGGAGGGAAATGGGAGGTGGTGGCGGGGAGGAGGCAGAAATCCTTAATAAATAAATAAATTAAAAATAAAATAAATAAATAAATAAATTATCCTTAAAATAGGAAATATATCCAGTCTTTGAACACCTGTTACACAATTACTAAATATTTAAATTAAAAATTGATATTAAGATAAAGACATGATCTCTATTCCAGGTTTGGATATTTATTTATTGCTTTAAAATTCATTTTTTCATACAATATACTTTGATTATGTTTTCCCCGTTCTTCAACTCCTCTCAGATCCTACTTTCTACATACCAACTTCTCTTTCTTTCAAAGAAAAAAAAAACCTAGAAAACAAAAACAAAAGACCCATTAAATTGCAAAAAGGAAAATCAAAACAAACAACCAAAAAAAACCAATAAGACACAGGAACAAAATAAAACAAAAGGACCACAAAAAGAGATTTATATATTTGTAATATTAAGATGATAAGCTATTTTTCTGAGTTAAATATAAAATTAAAAGGAGCTTATAAATAAGTTAGATTCATTGGTTAGTATTTATAATGCAGAATATTTTTCTTGGCCCTAATTTCTTGAAAATCATAAATTTTCCAAAATTATTATAGAATCAAAAAGTGTGACTAAGAAATTTTCTCATATATGCAGTAGTGTAATAAAGGCAAGTAATCTAATAACATAATTAAATCCAATAGTACTTAAAACAACCTGTTATACCCTCATCCCACTTTTATAAAGTGCTTATGTCAGTAGAAGTAGAATTATTTTTCAGTTAGCAACAAATAGCTGCACTATTTTACCATAGCAAATCTTGAAGAAATTGAGAGATAATATAGTTGCAAAAGCAGAATTTACCTTAGGGCACATCTTACTATATGAAAATAATTTCTGTACACACTTTTGTAGAATGCTGTATATATAGAGACATTTCTTTTCCCATTTCCCTCACAATCTACCTTTTGTTAGAACAGCTCACAAGTTGCAAGCTCATGTAGGCAGCCAAACGTAATATGAGGAAAGTAAAATAAACTCAGGAACTATATTACATGAAAATGGAGTTTTAATAAAATTAACTTGGAATTGATTAAAGGTCGTAGCATTCTAAAAATTGATATATGATTTCAATTTCAAAGGGAAAAATTAAAGAATTTTAGATTATTCATAGGAAAAATGTCATAGTGATAAGTTTATATAGTAGGATCAGCTAATTTGATTTAGACTAGAAAATATACCAAAAAGATGCTAAAACTTAGATAAAGTTTTGATAAAGAACTTAAGAAATTAAGCACATATAGCACTTACTTCGTTTAAAATTGGGGTAAATATTTGTTGGTTCCAGAATGATAAAATGGAACACTCTGGAATCTCTCTCCTTCTATGAATACACTAATAAGACAGCAATATGGGATTAACTCCCCTTAAGGAACTTAGGCACTAGTTGTGAGGCTCTAACATATCAAATAAATCTGAAAACATGATTATTAATATTGAGAGAAAGTACAGAGATATGCTCTTGCTGTGAGCTCCTTACTCAGCAAAGTACTGTGAGATTGAGTGTTGGGAGCATAGCATGAAGGTTTTTGCATCCATGGATTTCCAGAGAAACCAGAAGTTTTAAGCACACAGCATTATCTTTCCAATGGAAAGATGAAAACCTGTTCTTTCATCCAGAAAGCTGAGAATTGGAAATGATTGACAGCTTGGTGATCTGTGTTATCTGTTGGGCCAGTCCGTAACAAACTTTTTTTAATGATTTTTGTTGAGCTGTACATTTTTCTCTGCTCCCCTCCCTGCATCTCCCCTCCCTTTAACCCTCCCTCAAAGTTCCCATGCTCCCAATTTACTCAGGAAATCTTGTCTTTTTCTAATTCTCATGTGGATTAGATCTATGTATGTCTCTTTTCGTGTCCTCATTGTTGTCTAAGTTCTCTGGGATTGTGATTTGTAGTCTGGCTTTCATTGCTTTGTGTTTAAACCCACTTATGAGTGAGTACATGTGATAATTGTCCTTCTGTGTCTGGGTTACCCCACTCAAAATGATGTTTCCTAGCTCCATCCATTTGCCTGAAATATTCAAGTTGTTGTTATTTTTTTCTGCTGTGTAGTATTCCATTGTGTAAATATACCACATTTTCCTTATCCATTCTTCGGTCAAGAGGCATTTAGGTTCTTTCCAGGTTCTGGCTATGACAAACAAAGCTGCTTTGAACATAGTTCAGCGCATGTCCTTATGGCACGACTGAACATCCTTTAGATATATACCCTTTTGGGTATTACTGGGTTTTGAGGAAGGTTCTTTCCTAATATTCTGATAAATCATCACACTGACATCTAAGAAGAATGAAAATAGATTCATATCTATCACCATGCACAAAACTCAAGTCCAAATGGATCAAAAACCTCAACATAAAGCCAGCCACACTGAACCTCAAAGAAGAGAAAGTGGGAAGTACACTTGAATGTAATGGCACAAGAGATCACTTCCTAAATATAACTCCAGTAGCACAGACACTGAGAGAGCAATTAATAAATGGGACCTCCTGAAACTGAAAGGCTTCTGTAAAGCAAAGGACATGGTCAACCAAACAAAACAACAGCCTACACAATGGGAAAAGATATTCATTAACCCCACATCAGACAGAGGTCTGATCTCCAAAATATACAAAGAACTCGAGAAATTGATCATCAAAAGAACAAATGGAGTACAGACCTAAACAGAGAACTCTCAACAGAGGAATATAAAATGTCTGAAAGACACTTAAGGAAAAGCTCAACATCTTTGTCATCAGAGAAATGCAAATCAAAACAACTCTGAGATTTCATCTTACACCTGTAAGAATGGTCAAGATCAAAAACACTTATGCCAACTTATGCTATAGAAGTTGTGGGGTAAAGGGAACACTCTGCATTGCTGGTGGGAATGCAAGCTGGTACAGCCCCTTAATCTCTTACAACTAAGACCCTTGTAATGGTGGTTAGTAATCTAAATGAACCTTAAAGGCAGGGTCTTTCCAAATTTCCCACAACCAGGACTACAGGTGACTAATATCCCAGATCACCTCTATGCTACCTGTATGACTGCGACCAGGTCAGACTTTTAGACCCTTAAACTACATTGGTAGCCTATCTCTATAACTCATCTCTTGAAAAAAATGACATCTATCCTGAATTGAGTTTCAATGCAATTATGACTCCTTGTACAATAAGGATTGTATTATGCCAGGAAACTTTTTTCTCAAGTTGTATTGGTCTTGATTACATTGATAAAAATACTGCCTCTGTTATTAGACTTCCTGAAGTTTGATTCAAGTTGATAAGTCAATCTGCAATGGGTTTTCATTCTTATCTCTGCAGGAGTTCACTTTCCTGTATGGCACCTGCAAGGGCCACCTCAATTGGGAAATCTTTCCCAGCTCACAGCCTCTTCAATAATACCTCAACTCCCTGGCAGGATTCTAATATTCACTAAGGGAGCAGGTAACATTGTATGGTTTTGAATAATATGTACACAAGGATTTCCCAAAACATTACCCCTTGAGTTCAGCACAGAATGAATATGCATTTAAACTCATATTTTAGCTTCTTTCTGATACTCAAACACCTACTATTCCAACTTTTTCAGATGCTCCACAAGCATGCAGCTTATAAGTGGCCTATTTCCTGGAGATGTTGGAGTAGGCAACAGCCAGTCCCTGAGGAGCTAAATGGATTCTATGGGCATTTGCAATTTGGGGAGGAAAGGATTTATTTTGTTTGACACTTTCAAGTAACAGTTACCACTGAAGGAAGTCAGGGTAAAAACTTCAAGCAAGGCAAGAACCTGGAGGCAGGCACTGATATAGTGGCCATGGAATAATGCTGTTTAATAGTCTTCTACCCCTGGCTTACTTTGTTTTCCTATTTTTATTTAATATGTCTAATTAGGCTTGCATTATATTAGTGAACAGAAACATTCTAATGACTTGAGCCTCTTTTCTCTCACCTATAAATACTACTGTATTAATTTCTTTTTTAAAAATTTCTTTATTATAGAGTTGTCATGGAGACCAGGTCATGTAGCATGCTTAAGTGCCTGTTACACATCTAAATTTGCCTTTGAAAAACTATTGGAAAGTTTTTCTTTTGTTAATAACCTTTTGTAAAAAATAAAACAAAACAAAACCAGGCAGTGGTGGAGCATGACTTAAGCCCAGATCTTGGAAGGCAGTGGAAGCAGATCTCCATGAGTTCAGAAATAACCTGGTCTACAGAGCCAGAACCGCCATGGGAGTTACACAGAGAAACCCTGGGAAACAAACAAACAAAAAAAAACCCTAAAACATTGAATACTTAAAATATGAACTATAAAACATTGAAATAATCTAAATAATATTAAATATTATTAATGTTTATATTTCCCCAACAGTTATTTGAATATTAATTTCTTTATTTTTTTGCTAAGAAAATAAAGTCAGACTATTATGTCTTTATATGTCTATTATTATATTAATTAATTTTTACTAAAAATGAAAGCAGCATTATAGGTATATGCTTAATGAAATATAAGACTTCCATGCAGAAGTTGTTAAAATAGAGGTCAGAAAAGTGGTTCAGCAATTAAAAGTGGGCAGTGTCCTTATAGAGAACCTGAGTACAGTTGCCAGCACTCACTCCAAGTGGCTCAAAACCTTTTGTCACTTCAGCTCCAGGGAATCTGGCTTGCTCTCTTGCTGCCATAGATCATAACCCTAGCCCTCAATCCTAATCTAACCTAGGTATTTGCCACATGTGCACATATCCACATGCAGGCACACACAAATACACTTAATTAAAAATAACTCTTAAAGTAAAACTAACAGTTGATACTGTGATCAGGATGCTAGGCTCTGAATTAATCATTACACTTTCTTCAGAAAGATAAACTCAGGTGGACTTACAGAATACTAAAAGAAAAGTGAGAATCATTTTTACTTTGTACCTGGATTTCTTAACACTAATATTAACCCAATGTGTAATCTCCGTATCTTCAGAAATTAACGTGAAACATGTCAGAGCTTTCATCTTTATGGTGATGATTATCAACTAAGAATTTATTCTCTTGAGTAATCAAACAAATTATCCAATACAGTATTCATACATGTGTGTCTTATCTAGTTAGGAAAAGTTATCAGAAATGCATTTCCTTTGACCAAACATGTTTTGTTTAGATAAAATAAATGTGTGGTTTAAGCATTAATCTCAAAGCCCTAGGTAGGTGTGTATGTATATATATATAT
>NW_004949165.1:1145832-1159348 GCF_000317375.1 Microtus ochrogaster | reverse complement strand
ATCCAGGACTTAAGAAAAACACTAGCCATGTTAAAAAACATTTTTATATTTGAAGTTTTTATGGGAGATTGTGTTTTATTTTTCTAATGATTTTGCAATATTTGTCAGTAAAAAGTTTAGAAGCTGTTTCCTGCTGTGAAATTTCCTTCCCTATCAGAAAGCCTTAAAACTAATTTCTTTCTATTCCCCACAGATTAAGTTGGGGACTGAATTCTGTGTGTTTATGTCTAGCTACTGCCAAGAAAGCTATAGTAATAATTTTGGTTTGTATTTTTTTCTTAAGTTTGTAGGTGGATTTGAAATTTTGGTGTCATGAGTATCTGCATTAACCCTTCACAAAAATTGTAGTGTCCTTGTGAGACACTAGAGAACCCCCTACAGCCCTCTGATAAAAAAAAAACAAACCTTAATTTAATCTTTATATCAGCTATAGAAAGACTGGTTTCATTTTACCAGTTTCTTCTATGGAACGTGATTATTGAGTCAATACAGAGAGCTAGGCCTGTACGAATGAACCCACTTGTGACAGCACCAAGAATTTTTTAAAAACAAGCTGGAAAAGCTCTGGGCAGCAATAAGCTCTTTGACTGCCAATGCTAGGAGAAAATTAAATAACAACATGCACAGTTTATTTAGAAGATTAAATTTGGGCATGAAGAATCTTCATGTTTTAATGATTCTACTTCTGTACCAGCACAGGGATTCTGAATCCTTTTGATTTTTAAATGAATTAATTACTACCTTCAAATACTCTTACAGGCTCACTGCTTTGTTCATTATTTTCTTCCCTAAAAGCCAATTTTGCTCTTTTTCTCTCTCTTCCTTTGTTAAAAATTAACATTTTTAAGCATAATATGTTGATTGTTGCAATATCTGGTACATTATTAGATTTTAGTACCTCTTAAAATCATAAATTCCAAGCCAAACCATTATAGTCTTGTTATTTAGACATTCTCAAGAAACTTTAAAAGCATTTATCATATAAAATTAAGTGGTCCTGATGATTTTCTTTCAAAAATTTTCTTTCACAAAGCTTAAGAAAATGACGAATATTCTTTACTTTCATTGCATTTAAAAATCATGGCCCTTGGTAGAAGGTAGGGTCTTCTTGTGCATAGGCTCAGCTGCCTATAAGACTTTGCACAGATGTCTCCACTGTCCATTATACCAGTCCCCCACGTCTGCAATACTCTGCTCTGCTACAGACGGTTGCCATATTTTTGAGAAATCTCTTTATTATTTTCTTTATCTTTTATTGACAAAAAATGTAATATTCAAAATTGGGAAGCAAATAAAATAACACTTGGGAATTGTTTGAAAGCTGACAAAGTTCTGGTGTCTGGTGTGTGTGCCAGGTTAGGGTTAGGCTATGGTTATTAGTGATTAATATAATTTTCTATGATGGGTGAAAGATTGATGATGCTATTTAAAAATGTAAACAGTGGGACTGCAGACATGACTAAGCAGTTAACGTTGCTTGGTGTTTTTCTGGATGTCATAATTTAGTTCCTAGCATCCACATGATAGCCAACAGCCATCAGGAATTCCAGCTCTAAGGGATCTAATGCCCTCCTCTGACATCTACAAGAACAAGTCACACATGGTACACATGCATACATTCAGACAAAACACCTATATACATAAATATATATCTAGAGACATGCATTCCTTCAAAAATAAACTTTAATAAAAAAGTTCTTATGATTAATAGTATGTCTTTGTGCTACCACAAACTAATACATTCCAATCAAATAATATTTCAAAATAAAATATGACACATATTAGAATATACATGCTGTGAGCTATTAAACAGCAGATAATATAAGTTTATACCATAACTGGGAATTAAATTTTCAGAGCCTGTCTTTCTGACAACTTGAGTTGGGACAATTGTTCTATTGTCGTGAGTCTGGGACTTAGGGCTTCTGGATTTTAGGTCTTCATATTTAAAGTTTCCAGTTTTCCTGGGTGCAGAGTTTACAGGTGGCAGATGGTTATTGACTGGAAAGAGAGAAAGAGGACAATAGGGGAAGGAGGATAGGGGATAGAAGAAGGGAGAAAGAAGGAGAGATGGATTCGGAATAATTATTCAAGGGATAGAAAGACAGTTGTCATTTTTTCCACTACTATCAAGTTCACATGTTTACCCAAGATATAAGATGTCATATAGTAAATATTTTACTTTCTGGTTTTCTATGAGTATTTGAAATGACAGAGGGATTATTGTGTCTGAGGCTTTGGAAACATACAGCATATGACAGTTGATAATTTAGATGTCAACCACCCAGAGGGTGACTCTGATGGATGTTAATCCCATCTAGGCAGGGTCTGCATGACCATCAACTCTGGAAACTGTTGCTTGCTTTTGCTAAAGCAGTTTTGTGTCTCCCTAGTACCTGAATTGTAATGTATGACGTGCATATGTGTAGCCAGAGACTGTTTGTTCATTCCCAGATGTCCAGGCTTGAAATAATCACCCAGAAACTGTATTATTTAGAACACTGGTTGGCTTATTAGCCAAGTCTTATGCTTCTTATTAACTCTTACCTTTTTAAATTAACCAATTTGTATTATTCTGTCTTTTGTCACAAAGCTGTAGCTTACCTGGTGATGTTCTGGTGTCTGTCTCCTTTGGCAGCTACATGGTCTCTCTCTGACTCTGCCTTCTTTTCTCCCAGAATTTAGTTTATTTTTCCGACCTAGCTTTGCTCTGTCCTTTCATAGACCCAGTTTCTTTATTCATTAATCAAGAAAAGCAACATATATACAAAAGGACCTCCCACATCACATAAGTAATCCTTTGATTACATCTCAGTCTTATTATATCTCAGTCACATATATCCATGGATGGTCAGGAAGATGACTTTTCATTTAGCTGTATAATTTTGATATATACAATGCATGCTTCATAATTACATCTATGTGTCCCATGAGGAAAAAGCCTTAGAGGAAAAAGCCTTAGAAAAAGTTCAAACTAGATTAAATTCTTTTTGTAAATGAATCATAAATTTTAACTTTACAGCTATGTACTAGGTCAAAGTTGCAGAAGTCTAACCAGGTTGCTTCACAAAACACTCTAAGGAAAGCATGTCAATTCTTCTCTTGCCAGTCTGCTAACAACAGATCTATGTTTCACATTTTTCACTGGCCATTTGGCCCCCCATCTGGTCACAGTCTTACCCCTATAACCTTTGGAACTTATGTTGCTGTCTTTCTCTTTATTACCTTTAGATTTTGTTTTAATTTTATAGGAAAAGAAAATATTTTGAACTCTTTTTTAAATATCTAGTCATTTTTCTAGTTTTCTGTAACATGTTCAGGTACTAGACCACCATATTTGATTGTAAAAATTTTCAGAGAACTTGAGCATCTATCAACTCAATTCTGCTCTTGTTAAAAGCACTTCTATTAATAATGAATGGAGATTGCAGTGTCATCTTCATATAATAGTTATGTAATTCAAAACTCTCATCATACTAGACAAAAATCAATACTTTATTCACTTTTTGTAAATAGAAGAAAATTGGTTTTGGAATGTGGTCATGAAATTTCTGGTCTTTTTATAGTAGTTTGAAGCTTCAAAAATCCCATGTGACATGATGGATTATATAATTTCTGTAAGTAACAAGCCTAAAATATTTGAACATAAAGTGAACAATCACAACCTGAACCAAATTCTGACATTTAGTTATTATCATCCTTTATAAAATACTTTAAATTCAAATACATAATATTAATGATACTAATGTAATTTTCACTTTTATGAAGACAATTACTTTTGCTTTCTTTGAGTGGTTTTTCTATCATTCAAATCCAGGCTTTGACAACTATACAATGTGTGTTTTTCTTAGTTGCTTATAGTCCTGTTTATATGTGAATGTTTATATTGTTATAGGCAATAAATCTTTAGATAGCAAGTAATAAAAATCAAAGTCCATTTCATAACTACAAAGATCTAGAGTTCTAAGTGGAGATGCTCAACCAATAAGTTGGAAACTTTGTGTGATAGGTTCAGTTGTCCTGTTTTATTAGAAGAGAAAACAGATCTGCAAGTGATTATGTTAAGCTATCTATGTTGGTCAGATAATTTCTACAGTTGGTCCTTCTTTGGTTTGTACATTCCTGTCTTTGCACACATCAGTTAGAGAGAGCACTATGAGAAGTTGATTGTCAGGTTTGTTACAGAGCCTTCCTTTCATGCTTCTGTCCCCTTTTGATATCACTCATTAATGCTGACAATTTTTACCTCCACTATTATTAGTACTCTCCATATAATCTCTGATGTTTCATTCTTTGATTGAATATTTGTTGAGTTCTTACTATGAGCCCTTTTCTGTCCTGAGAATTTCAATATTGCCTGAAATGAGCCAGATTTTGTCCTTCTCTTCATGTACAGTCTACAGCTTCAGGATCATAAACAATAGAATAATAAGAGATTCCAAAATGCCTTGAAAGTCAGGTCAATCACATAATATTATAGTTAATTTATTTTTTCAGGACAAGGAACAGTGTTTAGTAGAATAAATCTGAGCAGTATCTGAGGTACGAACTGTGTGGTATCTAACATGACATAAATATTTTATAAGTAAGTAATGCTTAATTTGGTTCCCATTCATGTAAGTATTTGTGTGAAGCAATTAAAAGTTGAAAAAGGAACCTAAAAAAAGACAGGTTGTAAATGGAGAAGCAGTAACTATAGTTGAGAGAAATGAATAAAATAAGGGAGATAGAGATTTATAGAGAAAAAATTTAAATAGTCTGCCTAAAATAGCATACTTTTCTGAAAATCTTACCTCATGCCCAACTTTGTATGCTTCTTGCTACTGAAGCCAGACACTAAGGTAAGAAAGTAAAGAAAGGCCAATATAAGGCAAAGACATTTATTTGCATGATCAAAGTGCTATCACTCATGAAGAAAAACATATTTGGCTGAGTAGGAGAATTTTATACTTCCAGTTAGCAAAGATATTTTGTGGGGATACATTGTGATTAAAGAGCAAGGTCTTTGCTATCAACTGTGAAGCATCGCAGGACTTTTCTATATTGTTAGTGAAACCTTCACTCAAACTTAATGGAATTTACATGGACAACAAGCACAGAGTCCAAAGGTCTGTAAGTGAAAGTGTACCAAAGAAATGAGAATTTGGAAGAAAGCAAAGACCTGGTTCATGGCAACTCTGTGTCATGAAGAGACTCAGCTAACATTTAGTTAGAAAGGAGAGGAAAGTCATAGAGCCCCAAAATAGATCTTGAGTAAGAACAGAAGATAGTAATTGAATACCTGTAAAGTATATCCGCTAGGGTAGACTTGCCAGAAAACTCAGTGAAAGTTTTGCATGGGGCTACAGTCTCGTCTCACATGACCTGTTATAAAGTGTCTAATGTAATCTCTTATCAGCCTTATCTAGATGGTTCCATAGAAGAGATTCAGGTATTCTCAGCTAATTTCCTTCACCATTTCTGAATTTAATCCATAGGCTATCTTATATAGCACATTTCACATTTTTGCTCCTGTCCATAGCTATAGCAGAGAATCATAGCATTTACCCAAGTTAATGGCATTTAAGCTTTGGAATGGCAGTCCACTAGAAGGAGTCAGTGGATGAATGGGCTATTTTCTCTTCAAGCCACCTATTTAAATTTTATTCAGAATTTTTTACAGTCCCTCATTATGTTATATGATTCTTTTGCTCTGTGCTTGAATAAAACCTATTCTCTTGGCTTGGCTTTCTCTTTCATTGCCTTAAAAACACTCTGGCAGAATTTTTATTTGCTCTACCCAATTTTTATATCAAAGACTTCAGGGATTTTTGATCTTTCACATAGTGACCTTTTCCATTCTGAAATAAATAATGAAGATATTTCAGCTGCAAAAGTTTTTAATAGGCTGCATAACCAAATAGTGACCCAGAGGATGAAGCAATAGGTTTGGAAATACCAAGGATAAGTGATACGAGACAGACAAAAAGAGGAAAAGAAGAAAAATATATAGAGTGGTCTTTTGAAAATGCAAAAAGCTAAGATTGAAGATGTTAACAGCCATGTTTCATCTTTGACTTATAAATACATTTAAATTTTAAACTTAACTTTGATTTTTAGTAAGAATTTAAAACTGAAATGGTAGCACCAGGCACAATGCAGCTTTAAATGGTAGACAATGGTGATAGACCTTTTATTCTAGACTCATTATCCATTTATTTCATTGCTCACTTCCAGCCCTAATTGCAAACTCACTGGAATTCAAAATACTAAGTAAGAGATGCAAGAAAAAGTATATACCACTGTTGTTACTCTTATATTTTAAATCCTTTCTCTCTTATATACCAGGGAACTGTTGATTTTGTATACCATTCAATATTTGCTAATAGAAATTCAGTCTTGTGAATATTAAATCAAACAAATAGCTATCAAAGAAATAATTCAGGTAAACTATGACCTTTTGTTAAATCAAGATAAGGTTCAGTAAGATGGGTTTATGAGATACACTCCAGTCCTGACAAATATATGCAACTTCCATGGTAATGTACTGATTAATATTCAAGTAACTTGACACTTGCAGACTATTTAAAGAATAGGAACATTGTTACATCAAGTCAAAGCTGCACAAAATCATTCAGCTATTTTCTCACTTAAATCAAATGCCATCATAGATGATATTTTCATTTGTTTCCCTAGTTGTCCTATTATTTTGAATATTTTTTGTTTCTAGGTAACCATAGTAATATTTATCATTTTAAAAAATCCCTCACCACCCTGTCAGCACAGGAATAATATTCCTTAAAGGGCTTGGTGGCCTCCCTGGAATTATTTAATGGAAATGGAAATCAGGAAGAAGGGAAAAGTCAAAAGCAATTATAATACTTTGTTTTGAATGCTATAGAGCAGAGACTGAAGAACTGTGTAGCTTGCAAATGACCATGAGCTTAACAATACTATAGAAAGACAAGGAAGATAAAAGATCAATTTATTTCCAAAAATAATCTATAATAAAACTCTGTTGATCAAAGTCTGAAAAGATTTAATGCTATGCAGGTTCTTCAGACATGTTAGGGAAGATGGGGATAGTTGTCACTAGAAGAGCTTCAGGGGATAGCACCAGCAGGAGTGCACTTTTCAGCCTGGACAGGGGAAAACCTGTATAGTAAAACGTATTGCAATTCACACACACTATGATGAAAGGGGCATTCTCTTAATTGCAGTTCAATTCCAGAGGAAAAAAAATCATGATCAGTGAATGTGAAATAAAAGTAGGAAACATTAATTTAATGAACTATGCCAACGAGCATGATTAGCTCCGGGGATTTTATTGTGTCTAAAAATAATGAAATTGGAGGAAGAAAGGGTTTAATGTAAAAATTTACTATTATATGTGTCACTGTATACACCAGAATTACTTCCTAGACGACAGGTTAGTTGCATTGAATTTTTTATGCCTCCAACAAACTCTAAATGTTCCCAATCATCTGTTCTTCCTCTTTGTTCTTAAACCAAGAAGCAAATACTCAGGCTAAATTTAGTCAATGATGACTCTCCTATACTAATGTTGTATTTCCAACACAACAGAAAATCCTATATTATCACATGCTGTTTTAGGTTCATTTCTCTTGCTGTGATAAAATGCCCTTACATAACAGTTTTGAAGGGTAATGTAGTTATTTGGCTTTCAATTTCGGATTACAGTCTATCATTGCAGGAAAGTCAAGATTGGAACTTTAAATGTAGCTAGTTGCATCATTACATCCACTGCTTTCAACAGCAAAGAGAAATAAAAACATATGTTCACTCTCCTTTGTGCTCAGCTTTCTCTTTCCACTTAAGTATTTCTAGATCTCCTGTAGGCGATGGTGTCTAACTCAGTAGGCTAGGTCTTCATACGTCTACCATCACATTTAAGACCTTCACAGACATACCTACAGATAATAAAATCTAAACATTCTGTATTAAGACTCGTTTCCCGGGTAATTCTAGACTGTACAAAGTTGATAGTTAAAATTTCCAGAAGTAAACATAGACTGTTCCCCACTTTTCTTATTTTATACTACTTACACCAATAGTACCTAATACTTGTCATCTTGTGCATGGGTTGCTGTGATGTTTTCTCCGTGACATCTCTAATGTCTGTGTCTCATGTCTACCCTATGAATCCCATGATCTGTTTTGATGAGAACTCTATCTTTGAACTTTAATTATTCCATAGTCTTTGTCTAAAACATTATTTGAATACATGCTACAGATATTATTTAATCATAAGTAAAATATTGGGACACAAGACAAGGAAGTTCTCTCCATATGTGCACTTACTTTTTCACTATTGAGAAATATATTTTGTTCATTATTCAGGTTGATTAATATTTGAAAATTAAGCGTCTTATTTCTAATTCTTTCTGCATATACTTATTTTTCCAGTACCTTTAATTTTATTATTAAGTTCATGAATTTTATGAGAAATGAATGTGTCTTATGATATTGGTGTGCTGTAAATACGTTAGTCTTCTCACGTTTTCTGCCCTTACAAGATTAGCCATGTTGCTTTCTTCCTAAGGAGTTTTGTGAGTACAACTATAAAGTTATCAGGAAATCTTATGATGCTACTTTGTAAGCATGATTGCCACCCAAGCTTAGCTATCATAAAAATGTCTGCTATAGTAAGGGTTATATAAAAATGTCTATTTGAATTAACAACTAATTGAGATATATGAAGTTAACACACTGCTTTAGATGGTCTCTAAACAGTCATGGAGCATATTTTTTCTATTACTTGAGAATTTCATTTATGTATGTAATGAATTATTCAAGTGTGTTATCTGCTTCTTTTACTCTCTCCTCCTTTTCCCACCACCTCTATTTCTTATAAAATTCTTTGTTTTCTTTTATTAAACTCAACAAGTCCAGTTAGTGCTGCTGGTATGATCATGGGTGTGCTTGCTGCATCATGGATATATTCTCTCAAGGACTACATCCAGAAGATACTGACTCTCCTTATAGCAGTCATTAACTTAGACATTTTCTGCTTTGTAAGTTTAAAACCCAGCATGATCAAGGGATATGGAAATGGCAGATAACACAGAAGTTAAATATTGCTATGTTTTGCTTTTGGGCCCTTCATCGTTTTTATAATTATATTCACTATAAATGCATATCTAATGTCAAACACACAAGTTTATGTTGACACAATGGCTTTTGAAAGAATTTTAACCACAATAGGAGATAGCTAAATGGATCATATTCACATATGTAGTGATTAGAGATCATATGGGATGGATAAGGGCATTCTCTTTAGTAAAGATATTGATGTGGGTCTGTAAAATGGTAGAAGCAGCATGTATGCTTGTTCATAACAGAGAATAAAAGTATTATATGAAAAAGTGACAGCTATTGGAAATACATTTTGTTCAGTTTCAGTCTGAAATATGTACCACTTCCTTGTCACAATGCAAATCCCTAACTGGTAACATAATTTGACCAATAAACAATGACTCAACACTTAGGTATTAGCAGCTTGCTCATTTATTAGTGTCTTTCTCTGCTGTTAGGAAAGAACCAGCACTGAAATATTGTTAAATGAGATGGCATGGAACAGCAGTATGGAGTCGGGGGCAAGAGGTCAGTGGACTTTCATTAAATTTTAGCTTTGCCTTTGAGTTTCCAAGCAATAACGTGCTTCTCACCAAAAATATATTTCTTGAGATATTCTATCTTTGGGGAGGAGAATATAAAGGGTTTGGTCAAATAATGTCTAAGTGGATGCACAACTGAAATTTGGTTCAAAATGTATTCTAAGATCAATCAGAAATACCTCAAGAAAGCCGGGCGGTGGTGGCGCACGCCTGTAATCCCAGCACTCGGGAGGCAGAGGCAGGCGGATCTCTGTGAGTTCGAGGCCAGCCTGGTCTACCAAGGGAGTTCCAGGACAGGCTCCAAAGCTACAGAGAAACCCTGTCTCGAAAAACCAAAAAAAAAAAAAAAAAAAAAAAAGAAATACCTCAAGAAGACATCATGAATTTTACTCAGACCATTCACAAAAAAGCAAAGACTCTACCCCCAGTGTGTTGAAAATTCTAGGTTAGTATATTCAAAAGGATCCAAGACAATAGAAATGTTGCATATGGTATTAGTTTAATACGATTGGTGCTGCATCTGGCTAACCAATAGTTAAAAATTACAATAGAATAAACATTTTAATTATTTAAGTTCATTCAAACGTAAATAATTCCACTAGGCAAGTAACTAGCTAACTGGACAACTCAACTGAATTATTGTGTCACATTAGACTAAAAAAGGCCCCCAGCCTTGGAAGTATCCAAAGAAGACAATGTTCATAGGAGATGCTTTCAAACTTGATCAGTATCTATATTTTAGTAAAGCCTTGCAAGGTGTAGAAATGGACAACTAATGCAGTGAATGCTTGCAAAGGGGGAGCTCTGAAAGGTGCTGTGTAAGACAGGTCCTCTCAATGCTATGGCTCAGTAGAGGGCCTTACCTGGCATTTATACAAATTAGAAAGGATCTTTTTTTTCATTAACCTTTTAAGTGAGGTCCACTGCATGTTTCTTCTTAACAGGAAGAAATAACATTATAACTTAAAGTAGCCAGTGCTTTAAAGGGCAAGCAATTAGAGGTCGTAAGTATTGTCGCCTATCCAGTTCTTTGTAGGGACACCCACATTCAAGTCTTCAGTTTTGACCTGCATAAATGTCTTGGAAAAAAGTTCAAAATGACTTCCTGCTTCAAAGAGATGAAAAGTTTTTAGTAATTTTAATAGCTTAAGAAGAACTGGAAATAGAGTTTTTGAGATAAGGAACTATATTTTTAATAAATAAGTAATAAAATTTGAAAAATATCTAATGATACTGCATTTATGATTAAAGAAGTCATTTTCAATATAGTTATTACAAAATATGCATATACTTCAATGTTGAGATATATTTCTGGGCTTAATTTAACAGGGGAGAATAATAATGAGGCAAGTTAACATGTGCACATACAAAATTTTCTATGATGGCCACAAAACAAAAGTAGTTGATAAGCTATTCTTATTGTGCCAATTTATCATGATTCAAAACATAAAAATGAGACATTTTTATGATGCATGTTCATGTATTTTTCATACCATTAACAAAAATCTCCGCTTTGTATTTGGCATTCTGAAAATACACAGAAAATCATGATCATTTCTGTCTTCAAGAAATTTACGGCTTTGGGAGGATAAACAAAAGTATTATTAAATAAAAATTTGCTGCTCTTGTTATAGTGGAGGGTATTCACAAGAGACATGATTGGCTACTGGGGCAATTAGAAATTGTAGGACACTCAAAGAAAAACAGTTCCCCTTGGGGTATTTTCTGAATTCTGGTGCTCTCTTGGCATTGAGAAACAACATCAATCATTTCCAAAAAACAAAAAGAGAATTATGCAGTAGTCCAAGGTTAGGTAAAGCATCATGCATTTGCAGCCCAGAGTGTTTGTCAGATTTTGAGAATAAGGAAGTCAGAGTTCTCATGGCTAGAGCTAAGTTTTCTGCATTTATCAGAGGGAGATGATGAACCTCAGGGCTGTACCTCAGATTGTGGATGACCACCTGGAGAATCAGAGTCAAAAACAGAATAGACTTAACAAACATTATAATCAGACTCTACCCCATCTCAGGCTGTTGTCGGATTAAGAGTTCTATTGAAGTCAGTTTGCCTGCATAAGAGGTGAAGAGACTTCTGAGTAGAAAACACCACTTAAATATTCTGCTTCATTTGCACAAATATTAAGGATCTTGTAAATATTTTCTAGACATTTAAAGATAAAAGTTAATATGACAAGTAACAGGAAAAAAGAAAATTGATTCAGATATTGACATTAGTAGATATGCCCTTTATATGATGGTGATTAATATGTTTAGAAATGCAGATATGGAAAAAAAGAGGAGGGGCAGAGAATCAATATGGGGGAATGGGTGAGAGTATTCAATACAAATTTGAAACCAATTATGTAAGTTTTCTAAAGTGAAAACATATTGCTGTGGTTTGAATACATGGCCAAAGTTTGTGTGTTGGAAACTTAACACAAGCTGCAGCAGTGTGGAAAGTTGGGAACTCTAGGTCCCTCATGTACAGATTACTACTTTTAGCAAATGTGGGTTAGTTAGCAAGGAGATGGATTCCTGATGACAAAGCAGATCTGGAGCTCTTCCCTTGCTGTTGTTCCCTTGCATCTTGTTACCCTCCTGTGATAGGATACAAGACATATCCCCTGGTGTTGCATTTCCTATATTTTATAGTACTAAAGTACATTTAACATTTCCATTTCTCATGTATGCCAGAGGAAAGAAAGACGAATGATGGAATTTATCTAGAATGGGAAGACTGGAGGGAAGAATGGGAGGAGGAAGGAAATAAGCAATAAGAAAATGTTAAACTCAGGTGAATGTGTAGAAACACAGACTAGAAGCAAACAAAAAATAAGTACCAAATACACATAAGAGTGGTTCAGTATGCCAGTTGATGTATGTAAGGAAAGAACACAACATACTGAATAAAACAAGCCAGAGATATAATGTATATAATAGCTCCAAGCAATGAACATCCAAGAATCTTAAAAAAGTAAGATAGGATGAAAATACTTGCTCTAGTAAATTTTTATCAATATAGCACAGTTATAATTTATAAAATATTAAAATTACCCATGTATTTAATAAATATAGACACTAACATAATAAAAAAGAGGGTTCATGAATATATTTATTTGTGTTCTCAATATACTATTATTTTTTTCATTCATCATGAGATGCATTTGGATAGTTTACATGTGAAAAATAAAAGCTAAAAATGAAAAGCTTTAAGGAAAGTAAAGGACCCTATGTGATCTCATGTATGATTTTTTTTCTGGTTTTAGATTTATTTTTTTAAATTATGTGTATGCTATCATTTGTATAAGTACAGGTGACTGCAGAGTCCAGATTGCCTTGAGCTGGAGTTATGGGGGACTGTGAGGTGCCCAGTGTGAGTGCCGGTTACTCATGTCCTCTACAAGAAAGCACACATGCTTTCTTAGCTGTTTTCCAGGCCATGTATAGAAAAATCTCTATATAAATGCTTAGAACTCGTTTATAAATACAACAACACTACAATTAAGAATCACTGTTTATTATATGATGCTGTCCATAAGATGATGAAGAAATATGATGTAACTTTGGTTGTAGCAAGGACAAAATATTTAATATTCATGAAACAGATAAGAGGTTTATATCCAAATCCTTCTCCAGTGAAGAAAAGACTGGCAACCCAATGGGAAAGTAGATAAAGGCTTAATTAATGATTTCAAAGCAAAGAATACTAATGGTGAAAGAAGAGAGGGAGAAAGACAAGGAGGAGGAGGAGGAGAAGGAGGAGGAAGAGGAAAAGGAGGAGGAAGGAGGAGGAGGAGGAGGAGAAGGAGGAGGAAGAGGAGGAGGAGTAAGAAGAAGAAGAAGAAGAAGAAGAAGAAGAAGAAGAAGAAGAAGAAGAAGAAGAAGAAGAAGAAGAAGAAG
>NW_004949165.1:1124089-1145732 GCF_000317375.1 Microtus ochrogaster | reverse complement strand
AAGAAGAAGAAGAAGAAGAAGAAGAAGAAGAAGAAGAAGAAGAAGAAGAAGAAGAAGAAGAAGAAGAAGGAGAAAAAGAAGAAGGAGGGGAGGAGAAGGTTGATTCTCCACATAAACAATAACTAGGGAAATCATAATTTTAAGTTACACATGTGAGTTTGACTGTTCCCTATAAATAAATATAAATGTTTGAGAAGACAGATGTATAAACATTTTAAAACATCATTGCGTAGCACCACACAATATATACAATCCCATGTTTTATATATTGAGTTTAAAATAAAATAGAGAATATGAAAGGAGACAAAGCTTGAGTAAATTAGAGTATCTTTATAGATACAGAGCTTTTTGCATGAGTGTAGACAAAATGATTCCATATCTGGCAGAAGATACTGTTGGTGAAGTCTCTGGGGCAGTGAAAACATGCACATACTGTAGACATACAAGATGTCTTCATCAAATTCCTCCCATCAGAGCTTAGGAAACCATGCAGAAGAGGAGGCAGAAAGCATATAAAAGCAAGAGGCAATGGAGGATACCAGTAGGCAATGGCCCTCTGAATCAACACGATCAAGACTCATAAGAACTCAGAGAGACTGAAGCAGAATCCACAGTGCTTGTATGGGTCTATACCAGGTCCTCTGTATGTATATGATGGCTTCCACTTTAGTGTTTTTACAAATTACTGATTCTTTAATTTTATTATTTTTAATTTTTTAATTATTCTCTCATATATTACATCCAGAACACAGTTTCCCATTTCTCCCTTTTTCCCAGGCCCTCTACCCTACTTTTCCTCTCCCCTAGATCCACTCCTTCTTTCCCTTCAGAAAAGAGCAGGTCTCCTAGGGATATCAACCCAACATGGCATACCAAGTTGCAATAAGACTACATAATTCACCTCATATTAAGGATGAACTAGGTAACCTAGGAGGATGAAAAGGATCCCAAAAGCAGGCAAAAAAAAAATCAGAGACAAAAACTACTTCCTTGATTAGGAGTCCCACAAGAACCAAAATACAATACAGTTTTGTACGTATTTTAACTTTTAATGAATGGATTAACTGTATCTCTATTCTCTGGAGTTTATTTGGTTCCTTAAATATTATATCTGCTAGTTACTGGTCTTAAGTTTTGCAATAACTTCAGTTATATTTTGTTGGCCAAACAAGCCACATATCAGTATACAGCATGAGGGATTGAAGAAGTATAAATCCAGATATACTCAAAAACTAGATACATGCTTGAATCACATCACTGTTTACCAGAGTAATGGACCTCTATTGTATTTTGGTGGGTAAGTGTTTTGAACTAAAACTGTATAGTATTAAAGTAATAAATATGTTTAAACTATTTGTGTATGTCCTTCACTTGAAGGTAAATTGGTGCAGTTAGTCATTCTCTGGAGAGGTGCAAACTTCACAGACATATCTGGGTCTGAACCATAGTTTCCGAATCTTCCAACATGTCCTCTGAGCCTTTCAGGGCATAAGAATGCTGTAGAAACTCTGCAAGGACCCTCTATACTATAGAAGTTATACTAAAGAAGGAGAATCCACACTTGTACTTTTTAATATGTTCAAAGGGAAAAGGTCTTTAAAAATCTCATTTTAATTCTAGACTCAAGTATAGGAAAGTATCCAGTTCACTGTAAAGCTGCTCTCAAGGAAAGAGCCTATGAAACAAATGTCCCAGGGCTTGAGGGGGAAATATCCTCAGAAGTAGTATTGATAACAACAATCAAGAGAAACAGACTGAAGAAGTATGCTCATAAGAAGCCAATAAGATTTCAGTTAGCAGTATTTGGTGGTTTGCCTTCCTCACATTTTTTTCTCTTTCTTTTTTCTCATCTGTATTTACTTTTTAAAGCAGAATGTGATTGGGCACTATATTTCCACTCTTAACTCTTGCTGACTTACAAGACCTAAGGAAGCTTGGGATTTTGTTCTTGGTACTTTAGAAAACAAGCTACATGCGGAATTCCTATTGTTATAGTTTGTGCACTTACTTCTAAGGCTAGTACATGTGGAATTAACTATAGGGGTTGAAAATTTTTAAGATGAAACTTAAGCCATTTTAATTTTTTTCCTTTTAAACATGAAGCTGTATCTCAGAACACTTCCAAGTGACAAAATATTTGGTCTAATAAGGAATCCAACTTGACAGCTAAACACTTCAGACCACAAAGTTAATAGGTTACATTATGTCTTACAACAAACATTCTAGGCGCGCCGCTCTCCGCCGCCTCGGCTGCGCGCCGCTCTCCGCCGCCGCGACTGGGCCAGCACTGCTCTTTTTTGTTTTGTCTGTTTGTTTTCGAGATAACAAGCCACTGGGCCCAGCTTGAGCTTTCAGGACCCCAAAGCTCACCCCCAGTGACACACTTCTTCCAACAAAGCCAGGCCTCTTCATCTCTCTGAGTAGTGCTTCTCCCTGGAGATCAAACACTCGAATATATGAGCCTATGGGGGCCATTCTTAGGCAAGACACCACATCTGTGTTTAGAACTTACTCCGCGGTTTCCCAGATTTGAGGAATATCAGCTTTCAAAGTATTCCTTAAGGGTGCTCTGGATTTCACTGGCGTCTGTGGCAGCCTCCTCTTTTCAAACCTGCTTTCATCGGTTCAAGCGTTCGCTCTCTTGGCTTGCCTAGGAGCTTAACCAGCTCTTTGTTTTTTTTAAAACTAACTCATATAAGTTGTTCTATCTATTATTCGTTTAGTATCCATTTCATTAAATTTTTGGTCTTTATAAAAAACAAACAAACAAACATTCTACCTACCTATTAAATCAAACCTATAGTATCACAGTACACACAAGTAGAAATTTTATCTTTCCCTTAGTTTTCATGCTACATAGATGTTTTAAATGTTAACAAAAATAAACAAAATTCCTGGGAAATATATTATCAGAAGGAATAAAAGTAAGCTTCAAACATATAGTTCTGGTGAAGCTTAGTCTACTTCTTCCATACATGATGTGTCATTATCTCCTTTCAGGGGTGGCATTTCTTCAGTTACAGCAGCACTGGTATCATCCACAGTAGGATCATCTCCATCAATACCTCGACCAAGCTTGATCATCTGTAGATCCCATTAGCATGAGTCTGGGGATCTTCCAGACAGAAAGGAGAAGACAGGAGTGCAGTTTCATACATCAAGATGACCAGATCTTCTTCACATTTTTCAAAGAAGTCATCTAAGGAGTACATTCATATAATCCTAAGAACTTTTGTATGATTTAGTTACATATAGAACTTGATTGGACAATGGGTTTTTCACACAGCTATCATAAACAGTGAAGATTTTGGTGATCCACTTCTACTTACCTTTGCTAATCATTCATCTGATGTTTTCCAACATATTCATGTCCATAAGTCTCAACAGCTATATTTATTAAGTGGTTTAACTATTTGATTTCTGAGACGTCTTTCTGATTCTAAATATGTAAGACTTTTGAGTATTATTTTTCTAGCATTTCTGAAGCCTTGGGGAGGGAGAAGAAGCAAATTTACTAAACTCATTAACCCATTTTTCCATGAGGAGAGGATCCAGGTTATTCTTGTTTTTCAATGTACCCATAGTAGTGGGTGGGGTAAAAGTTTGATACACAGGAAGTTCTTGCTCAGAATTTGTGGAATGACTTGTAGGTTAAGGAATATATAAGCATTGCACTTCAATTGACTGAAAAGGATGGAGAGTGAGACAAATTTGGATTTACTGTATTTTATAGCTAAGTAAACTATAATTGAGCAAGCACAATGGACATGTACTTTGTGACTGTTCAGCAAACATTAATATTATTAGGACATAATTCAATTGTATTCCACAGTATTAGGATTTTTAATTAATTAGAGTGATATGTATTTGAAAGTATCTCCACGATGTAACAAGTAATAAAATATTTTCTATATATTAAAAAAGCCTCAGAGTTAAAAATCATCTTATTGATATATGTTATTTTTTCAAAAAGAATTGAAGTAGTAAGTTTTTAGATACATAAGTCACTTAAAGGCAAGTGCTTGCTTAACACACAGAGTAAATTTCAATGAGCCAAAATTCATAGACTGATAATCATTCTAGTAGGCAACTAGAATTAATGGGATCATGTTATGGCCAACACATCTTGGTGGTCCATTGATGTATTTATCTAAATTATTCTATTATTTATAAAAAATCAAGAGTCAAATTGAAAGAGTGGTGATTATGAGAGAGGATGTAAGGGGCAGGGGAGGAAGAGAAGAGAGTGAAGAAATAAAACAATAAAAACCTCAGGAGTCAGAAATTGGGATAAAATCTGGTAAATACAAAAAGCAGTAGAAAAATGATTAGCTGACCCTACCTTTCATGTTTTGCAGATCAAAAATCTGGCAAATCTCTCAATCCTTCCCTACTCTTGCCTGTTCATCGTTTGGCTCCCTGGGTCCTCCAACATATCTATGGCTAATTCTGATCATCTACACACTGACTCTATCCTCTGGTTCAACATTGATTTTGAACCTTTCAAACCAGTTTCAATCCTCTGGTTCAAGGTTTAGCTTTATTGTCCTTCTCAGAGCATCAGTGCAAACAAATCTCCCACATTTCCCCATTTTTGTCTAAATAAAAATGAGAGGTTTTAACTCTTAACACGGTAATACCATAAAGAGTAAGAACAATTATCAGGTATTGTTTAAATAAAAAGGGAATATTTTAACTTTAGCAAAGTAAAAGTATATATAATAAGAACAAATGTCAAGCAAAATTATATTAACTCAGAGGCCCCATGTGAGTGGACTGCAACACATGCAGCTGCCTGGAGAGAGGGAGCTGATGTCCTATATCACAGCCGCCACTGCTGGGAAGAAGCAGCCGCTACTGCCCAGGACTGGGCCCGTAGCAATTGGACGAGTATGGTATTGCTGATCGTTCCTCCCAAAGACCAGATTTTATAAGTGGCAAAAATGTCATCAGATGATTTTGGAACTACATCTACCATTAACTCATGGGCAAACCTCCTTCTTATCCTGGGAGCCATCACATCTGCATAACAGAAACTCAAACTTTATAACAAAGCTTTCCAAATGGTCTGGTTGTTACTGTGGAACAATTGTAAAAGAAGTATAGGAAAAGAAAGTCAACATTGACTTTGAACCTTTCAAACCAATTAATACAGCATTGTATCTGTATGACAAGTTTCATACAGAGGCTCTCACAGCATTGCTTTCAGATGACAGCAAACTTGGTTTAATTGTAATAGGCGGCAGTAGTGCTCTTTTTGGTATGCTCCAAGTAAACACCAGAGAAGTCCTGCACAAATTTACTGTGGATCTCCCAAAGAAACATGGAATAGGAGGTCAAGCAGCCTTGCATTTTGCCCCTTTAAGAATGAAAAAGCAGCATAACTATGTTGGGAAAGCACAGAGACTGCTGTGCAGTTGTTTATTTCTGGAGACAAAGTGAGTGTGTGGTCTGGTTTTAACTGGACCAGCTGACTTTAAAGTGGAACTAAGTCAGTCTGACAGGTTTGGCCAAAGGTTGCAATCAAACATTTTAAAATTAGTTGGTATATCCTTTGGTGGTGAGAATAAATTCCACCAAGTCATTGATATCTACTGAAGTTCTCTCCAACATGAAGTTCATACAAGTGAAAAAATTAATAGGGCAATACTTCAATGAAATGAGCCAGGACATAGACAAGTACTGTTTTGGAGTTAAAGATACACGAAAGGATTTGGAAAGAGGAACTATAAAGATTCTAATAGTCTATGAAAATCTGGATATAATGAGATACATTCTTCATTGCCAAGGCATAGAAGAGGAGAAAAATTTCTATTTAACTCCAGAACAAAAGGAGGATAAATCTCACTTCACAGACAAAGAGATTGGATGGGAACATGCATTAATTGAGAGCATTCTCCTTTTGAAATGGTTTGCTAACAACTATAAAAAAATTTGGAACCACACTATAAATTGTCACAAATTAGTCAAAAGAAGGATCATAGTTTGTGAAAGGATTTGGTGGAATTTAAGATATCTTGCAGTACTGAGTAGATTTCCAGGACATGGAATACTAAGGAGGAGGCAATAAATTTTTTGACCTAGATGACTACTAAGTAGTTGACATGGGTCCAACAAAATGTGCCTCACCCACCAGCATTGAATCCAATGAGTATTCCCATGGTGGAATGCAAGCAGATCCCTGCCTCACAACTGGAACATTTCCAGAACTTAATCCATGGCCACTGAATACTGAAAAGAAAAGCAAACCCAAACCAGACCCAACCCTACACTTTGGTTTGTAATGGTGTCAGTGCAGCAGCCTACAACTAAGTTCCTTAATGCCACTTCAGGCTAATTTAAAAAAGGACCCCAGTGTTTACTTTTACTTGATGGTAAAATTGGTTGCTCTTGTATTTTATGAAAAAAAAATGATTTTCTGACCTTCATACATAGAAGCAAAAATACTTTAACTGCTGTAAACCTTTAAAAGTTAGTAAAGGGGAGATCATACTGGCTTATTATTTCGATCAGAGAATAACTAAATTGCTGCATTTCTCAGTGACAAATTTACATGGCTTTAGACTGCACAAGAAGAAATATATGTGGTGAAATATTGGAACTGTTTCTTTCTTAGTCTCTGTTTATTGTTGAAAGGGTGAGCTAATAGGAGGCAATTTCAGCTTCACTACCTCACACTTCCCACTCCCAGAGTGTTTCAAAGGTGCAGGGAGTGTTGGAAAGTCAGACTAAGTGCAGTTGGGGCCAGTGCATTCTTGACTTCCATCTTTCTGGAGGCACATTGTGCCAAGCATTTGGGAACTCTTAGTGTCACTAACATTAATGAAGCTCCTCTCTTTTATGCCAGCCTACTAGAAACCAGTTTGGGATGGACATGATGGTGCTTCTGTGCTATTACTGGGATTGTAAGAAATAAAACATGCAATTTAAGTGGAACCAAAAAAAAATGCAAAGATCATTTTGCTTGGATCTTTTCTTGATAAAGGGAGATGGTCATGTTTCCTTGTGTTGGATGTCATGAGATTATGTGAATGTTTTGTTTCTTTCTTACAAATGAAATGAAAGACTGTTCACAGGAATGACAGACAAGACATGTATGACTGTATTTTTCTCAAATCGCTTGTAGGACTGGATCATCTGTTTCAGAAGTGGGACTTAAAGCACTCTCAGATGAGAAAGTATGGGAAGAGAGTGGAAATGGCAGGTGGGGAGAGATTGGACACAACTTTTGGAACCATGGATTAAACCATGTTAGGTCCAAAAGTTGGCTGAAAACCTGTAGCTTATGCTTCTCAGCTTGGCTGTAAATTGGATGTGAATGCAGTTGAAGTACAAGGCCATGATGTGCTCAAGGTGGTGACAGTAAACAAAGTGTAGGGTGTGCCCAGTGGCAGCAATGGGGAAAGCATACCAAGTGGATTTTGAAGAACCAAGGGTTTTTAAGTCAGTGGGTATCACCCACACTCACCAGGGTGGTGGAGTACATTGGGTTTCAAATTGGGTACTTTTAACACTTTAGTGCGTGACAGCTGTTCCTCACTGACTTAACTCAGTTCCTTGTTCCCAGATCTACCTATTGTTCCAATAATCCTGTTTCCTTGGAATGAAGGGAGTATGTTTTAAATGTAAAGCCTATGTTATTAAAATATCTTAAATGCCATATTTTGTAGATCTCTGAAGTGTTTGATGACCATCTATCTAAATATATTCCAGACAATGAAAACATATCTAACACAGCCACAAATTTAATTTTTAGATGACAAACAACTAATCTGCATTTCTCCATTATCCTAATGAGTTTTTATGTAAACAGATGTTTCTGTTCAGCCTTGTCCCGCAGCCATTCAGTCCAAAAAAAAAAAAAAAAAAAAAACAAAAAACAAAAAACAAAACAGGAGGCTTATATTAACTATAAAATATTTGGCATATTAGTTCAGGCTTATTATTTACGAGTTCTTACAACTTAAATTAACTCATAATTGTTTTCTGTATTTAATCACATGACTTGGTACCATTTTTAGTACCGCACTCTCATCTTGATTTTTCTGTATCTTGTTGGTGACTGGGTCTCTGCCTTTCCTCTTCTCATAATTCTCCTAATCTGGTCCCCCTGCATATATTACATGCCTGGGTACTGGCCAATCAGCATTTCATTAAACCAACATGAATGACAAATCCTTAGAGTATACAAGAGAATTATCCCACAATGTTTCCCTAATGGGGAATCTCCCCCAGTCAATGGGCTTTGAAAAGCTGGACCAGATTGAGCGTGGCTTTGGGGTACCAAAAAAGGCATGGTCCCACCCACCTACCCGCTTCTTCCCATGCTCCACACATTGATGCAGGACCCTTGTTCCTGTCCCATAAGTTTTCCTTTTTAGTAAAGAAAAACCACAGTATACTGTATTTAGAGTTAGCTTGAGATTATTTGACTTGTTTCCCCCATTTGACATGTTCTGCATCATCTGGTGACCCACATGAGAACAAGTGCACATTTACCAGAAACCTCCCGGTTCACCAGCCCAGGAACATTTTCTTGCCTACATGCAGCCCATCTGACACTGCAAAAGGTACCTTATATGCCCCACTGGCTGCTTCTCCAGCCAGTGATCCCTGTGGCATTTTGTCTGCCAGAGCAGTGCTCATAGTTCATGGCTCATGACCAGTGAAAAGCTTTGGGCTTCCTTCTTATTCTGACCACCAACTCTCAGAATTGCTTCAATTGTCCTTTATAACTTCTCTTTATTTTCTAAACAAAAATATCTAAGTAAGTAACAGTGCATGGAACCAGAGAGAACAATCCTGGAGAAGATGATGGGAGCTTGTCCTTCACATCTCTCTGAAATGTAGCTGCAACTGCAATCTGCTGGCCAATAAAGTATATTATACCAACTCCAATTCACTGTAATTCCTTTACAACAGGTAAGATTTGCAAAATTGCATGATTACTGATAATATTACCATTCAGGAATTTAATAACCATTTTGCTTATGCTATAGATGGTATTCTGCAAGGCTTTTGTGATTTTCCTTATACACCCATTTATTTGATTTTTGGAAATTAGTTTTGTTTTTCATATTATATTGTTAAGAAAATGGTTTGATAACAGAGCCAAGAATGAGGCACTTTTAGAAATGATACAGTCTTTACAGAATGATAATGAACAACTAGTTGAAAAAATTAATACTATTGAAAAGGTTAACATTAATTTGACAGACAAAATCTAATCAATGTTGAAGGGTGCTGAGACATTATCTCAAAGAATTTGTGCTACTGAATTTAATAATCAGAATCTGTTGAAAAGTTATAATAGGTGAATAGATAAGTTATCTCTCCAGGAAAGTAATGTGCATGCCATCAAAGTTGTGTCCAAGGGTGAGATGTTATCTTTACTAGACAAAATTTATACCTTGAAATAATCAGCAGAATGGAACACTAGACAGGCGATTCAGACTTTACAAAAGGCAGTGTTAAAAATAGTTGAAAAGATTGAGGAAATTGTCAAAACTGATGAGCAGGGACAGAAGGTACCAGGACAAGATTTAACCTCACCAGTATGTGCCAGACTCCAGGATGACTTACACAGAATTTTATCTGCCTATTAGGTAATTTATTTGAGAAGTCATCTGGCACAAAATATCCTATGGTAATGAAAGAATATGCATGGCAACCTATATGTATGAGCGATTTAAAAAAAAATTAAGTAAGCAATAGTATCTTATGGCCTGTACTCACTATTTGTTAGGGAAATGGTGAAAACATGGGCTTCAAACAATAAGGCAACCTCACATGATTGGCCTCAATTAATCTCAGTGGTCCTAGAAAATGGACCCTAGCTGCTATGGAAATGATATTTGTGAGAAAAGTCAAAAATTTTAGAAAATAGAGAAGAGCAAAAGGATTTGAGACATCCCAAGATCAAATTCTTGGCGAGGGCCATTACTCCAATTCTCAGGACATGTCTTTTTATGACAAACACACCTTGTCCCTTTGTAGTACAGCTGCTTTAAATGATTAGGACAGGATTTAAGAACTGAGAGAGAGAATTGAATCATATATCAGGGTTAATTAGGGTCAAAGAACCCTTTAGTGACGTTTTACAAATATTAAGTAAGGCTGTACAAGTAGGAGTAGCAGACCCAGAAGCTAGATGTGCAATTATTGAATTTCTGTGCTGTAGGAAGACTTGCAGCTTATGATTACCCACCTAATGGGCATTTGCATTGGTATGAATCTTGGTTTTGTTACAAATTTAAGGTCATTCTTGTTATATGTATATTTCTGCTCTTCATTAAGGTATTGTGATTGTGTAGTTCATTTAAAAATGTAATGTATAATTAAGGAATATAGGTCAATAGATAATCATCTATAATAGTCAAATTTGTAGTCATGTTAGTTAGATTTTATAGATATGCATAGATATGTTTCAGACGGATAGGCATTCTTTATATCTTTCAAAGACTACAGAATATGGCATTTAAAATGTTTTAATAACATAACTTTTCATGACAATGAGACACATCTGTTCCTGGCAGTACCAAACTACTTCCTGAGAAAGATAGGCATTGAAGAAGCTTCTTATGGAGTTGGCTAGCCATTTGGGTAATAAACTGCTCTTGTTTCTTTTGATATAATTTTTTTGGGTTCCTGATTCACGAAAGAGTCTGTGAGGCATTCTGCAAGATACAGAATAAAGTGACTGAGCTGTCTTTGAAATTTCCTGTTTCATGGTAATGTCTGCTGGATACTATGGGCCTGTAGGCTGAAGATGGATGCCCCAACAGCACAGAATAACTTGGGTGACTGTCCAGGCAGTGAGATGTCTCTGTCAATTCTAGAGTTTTGGAAGTTACTTAAAATGTACTTCCTGTTTACTTAGGTAATATTATATCCTTCTGCAGTTTTTGATGGAGTTGAAGAATAGATAAATATTATTACAGTTTTCCTCAGTTATGATAAAAGATAAAATAGATATAAATATTGTAACTGTAGTTTTTGCTTGATACCTGTTTTTTATATGTAATTTTACTATGTTAAATTTAAAGCCTTCCTTTTTGTTTAAACAGAAAAGGGGAAATGGTGTAGGAGATTATTCTGTTCATATGTTGCTTTTATTAGTTAATGTGTAAAGAAACTGCTTTGGGCCTGATAGGCAGAACTTAGGTAGATGGAGAAGACAGAACTTAATGCTTAGAGGAAGGAAGCAGAGTCAGATAGAAGCCAGGGATCCTCTGCCTGAGATGGATGCTGGTTAGAATCTCTGGTAAGCCACTGCCATGTGACAATAAACATATTAATGGAGATGGATTAAACTAATATGTGTTAGCCAATAAGAAGTTAAAGCTAATGACTAAGCAGTGTTTTAATTAATACAATTTTTGTATGGTTATTACAGATGTAAGCTACCTAGGCAGCCAAAACAAACAAGCAGCCTTTCCCTTATAACATCTCTGGATTTTGAAAATGCCAACACAAAATGCAAAAAAAAAAATTCTTGGGCCTTTAAAGTTCATATCAGAACCAACTGTTGAAAGGCGACTGCATATAATGAATGTTGACTAGCGCACAGGCAAATGGAAAGAAATCCCACATATCCAAGCTTTTTTCTATGTAAGCTTTAAGGTTGACCCCTCTGTTCTTGTTCATTGTTCACCTGCACGCATGTTTCTGGCTATGCCATCTGCTCTTGAAGAACCCCCCACTTCTGCTATGGACCCAGCTAATGAACCTCCACCTTTCCAGCCTTGGGAAACTATCCCTGTTCCCTCAGCTTCTACCCCTGGCTCTGCAGCCCCTTCTCACCCCTCCCCACCTGCTCGGTCTCCCAAAACCTTGCCAAGTTCCCCTTCCTCTCTGGTGCCTGGCGGTGGCAGCTGCCCTGCCCTAGCACCCTCCATTACCCCTCCTTTCACACATTCACATGCTGCTATGGAATCTAATCCTAACCAAGCCAAGCCTGCCACCGTCCTGCCATTGCGAGAGGTGGCTGGCATAGATGGAATGGTCAGGGTACACATTCTGTTTTCTCTATCAGAACTCTCCCATATAGAAAAGTTACTGGGTTCCTATATGTCTAATCCTACCACTTTCATAAAACAATTCCAATACCTTACTCAATCTTATAATCTCACTTTCCATGAAATCTTTATGATTCTATCTAATAACCTACTTTTTGAGGAGCACAGGCAAGTTTGAGAGCAGGCAAGACAACATGCAGACAAGGTTCACCAGACTCTTGCCTCCCACCCTCCTACAGCAGAGGCAATCCCAGAGCAAGAGCCGCACTGGAACTACAACAGTCCGGGTGGGATTTTGGCCAGAGACCGATTTTTGACTTGTCTCCTGGCAGGCCTTTGTAAGGCTGCCCTCAAGCCAGCAAATTATGCTAAACTCTCAGAGATTATTCAGGATATGAAGGAAAATCCTTCCACATTTTTGGAATGCCTTACAAAGGCTCTGTTACAGTACAGGAACCTAGATTCCGAAACCACAGAGGGCAGGCAGTTATTAATGACCCACTTCTTTAATCAGTGTAACTCAGACATTAGAGACAAGCTTAGGCATTTGGAGAAAGGTCCCTTAACCCCACAGGCAGAAGTCCTAGAGATGGCTTTTAAGGTTTACCATGCAAGGAATGACAAAGCCTGCAGTCACTGTCATATGGTAGCTGTAGTAGGAGCTGCGGGCCTCTTCCCACAGCCCTGCTCCTGGCCGCCTGGCTACCTTATGCTCTGAAATAATAATACACAAACTGTATTCTTTTAAGCACTGCTTGTCACATTATATCTAGCCTCTTCTTGGCTAGCTCTCACACCTGGAATATCCCATTTTTAATAATGTGTGTAGCATCCCAACGTGCGCTTACCGGGAAGATTCTAGCCTATGTCCATCCTGGGTCGGAGTTGCATCGTGTCTGCCCGGGAGAGGGGAGCATGGCGTATGAGCTCACTTCCTCTTCCTCCCAGAATTCTGTTCTGTTTACTCCACCCACCTATGTTCTAACCTATCAGGGCCAAGCAGTTTCTTTATTAATTAACCAATGACCTTCCTCCATCAGGTAGCCACAGCTGCCCAATCGGCTGAGGTGACAGACCGCCTGATCTGTGCCATCTGTGCTGCTCCCTGCCCCCTGGGGCACAAGAATCGCCAGGTCCACATTTCAAATGTGATAAAACAGGTCACTGGGTCTGAGGATGCCCTAATCCTCATCTTGCCTAGGAGACAGGGAAGGTCACTGGTCAGTAGATTGTCCTTGTGCGCATAGTGTCATGGAGGCATCGGGCCCGGAAAATTCCCAAGTTGACCTGTTGGGCTTGGCTCTGGATGAATGAAGCTGCCTGGGATCCTGTAACCCGATTGCCACTGTCATCTGTAATCTGGAGCCACAGGTATTTATTATTGATCGGGACGGCTCATCTCCTTTCTCTTGGATACCAGAGCTATGTTCTCAGTACTGAGGGAATTTGGGGGGCCTACCTCTCCTTCTAGCTTCCCTATTGTCGGGGTAGGGGGACAACCTTATTTACTTCAACAGACTCCAGCACTCAATTGTGTGTTTAGAGGCATTTATCTCACTCATTCACTTTTAGTTATGCCAACCTATCTGGTACCTCTCATGGGAATGGATTTTTAAACAAAAGTAAGAGCCTCCATTTCTTTCACTCCTCCCATTCACCTTATCCCAGACTTGCTGGTGGCACCACTCCTCTTTCCCCTAGTTCCCCAACCTTCTGACACTAATGCATCTTTTCCTCTACCAGCCTCCCAGGTAGACCCCCAGGTCTGGGACATCCAAAACCCCTCTGTCGCTAAACACTATTCCCCCATTGTTATTCAATTGCAGGATCCTACCAAATATATTACCCAAGGTCAGTACCCTCTCTCTTTCCAGAGCCTTAAGCAACTTAAGCCTATTATTTCTGAGCTTTTAAGGAAAAAGCTGCTTTGCCCTACCTCTTCTCCTTTTAATACTCCTATACTTCCTGTTAAAAAAAATCTAATGGAACTTAGCATCTGGTTCAAGACCTCTGGCTCATTAACTCTGCAGTGGTCCTTCTTCATCCAGTTGTCCCTAATCCTCTCACCCTTCTATCTAATATTCCTCCAGGAACCTCCCACTTCTTGGTTCTAGACCTCAAGGATGCCTTTTTCTCTATTCCTCTCAGCCCCCAATCTCAAAACATCTTTGCCTTCACTTGGACTAATCCTGACACTAATGTTTCCACATAGTTCACCTAGACTGTCCTTCCCCAGGGATTCCAGGACAGTCCACACCTGTTTGGCCAGGCTTTGGCTTCTGACCTGCTCTCACTGTCTCTCTCTAAATCTAAGCTCATACAGTATGTGGATGACATGTTACTTTGCAGCCCATCATTGGAGATCAGCAAGCCGAATATCTCTGCCCTTTTAAGTTTCCTATCCAAAAGGGGCTATAGAGTCTCATTTTCCAAGGCTCAACTGTCTACTGCTCCAGTCGCTTATTTTGGATTAACTATAACCCCAAGCCAAAAGGCTATCACTCTAGACAGAAAAAAACTAATTCAATCTCTGCAGCTCCTTCCACCAAAGAAGAGGTTTTATCGTTCCTAGGAGTGGCTGGCTTCCTGTGTTCCTGGATCCCCTCTTTTTCTCTCCTTGCCTGCCCCATATATGAAGCATCTCTCAGCTCTCTGCATGAGCCCCTTCTCCATCCTGTTACCAAACACTTCCAGAGACTCCAACAGGCCCTTATCCAGGCTCCAGCTCTTCATCTTCCAGATTTAACTCTCCCCTTTTCTCTTTATGTAGCAGAGAAGGAGGAATATGCCCTTGGGGTCTTAGGACATCAACTGGGACCTTCTTTTGCACCTGTAGCATACCTGTCAAAGAAGATGGACCTCACCACTCAGGGCTGGGCACCCTGCATACGTGCCTTGGCAGCTGCTGAGCTTCTTATTCGTGAGTCAAAGAAACTAACCTTTGGGTCACCCACCACTGTCTTCTCCCACCATAATCTGTCCCACCTCTTAACTTACAAAGACTTACAAACCCTACCCCCTTCCTGAGTTCTTTCCCTCCAGGTGGCACTGGTAGAAGATGCCACACTCACTTTTCAGTGCTGCCCACCTCTTAATATCTCAAATCTCCTACCTTAACCTAATGTTAATGATTCCCCATCTCACTCCTGCATAGAGATCTTAGAGGTTCTACTGCTCCACCCCTCACATATACAGGAGGGCAAACTTTTCCAGGCCCTTATACCTGGTATACAGATGGCAGTTCCTTTTTATGTGATGGGACCTGTAGAGCAGGCTATGTCATAGTATCAGATACTGAGATAGTGGAGGCACGGGCACTCCCTGCCCATACCTCTAATCAATACACTGAGCTGATAGCTCTCGTCCGTGCTTTTCAGTTATCAAAGGGACAATATTTAAATGTTTACACAGACTCTAAATATACCTTTCATATCCTCTTGTCCCATGCAGCTATCTAGAAAAAGTGCGGGCTTCTTACGATGAAAGGAGGATCCATAACTAACTCAGGTTACATTATGGACCTCTTAGAAGCCTCCCATCTCCCCAAAGCTATAAGAATTATACACTGTCGGTCTCATCAAACCAACAGTTCCATTATTTCCAAGGGAAATAATCAGGCTGACCAAGCAGCTAAAACAGCAGCATTGCAAAGCCCAGATCTACCTCAGTCACCTCAGGAAGTCCTTACAATACAGCCCACATTCTCACAGACACCCCCTGACACCCAACAGATCCTGTCCTACCTAGATCAGCTCTTTCATCCTAATAACAAAGCTCTAGTTCATTATTTTCTTTTTGTTTTTTCACGACAGGGTTTCTCTGTAGCTTTGGTGCCTGTCCCGGAACTAGCTCTTGTAGACCAGGCTGGCCTTGAACTCCCAGAGATCAGCCTGCCTCTGCCTCCTGAGTGCTGGGATTAAAGGCATGCGCCACCACCGCCTGGCTGCTTTACTTCATTTTGTTAAGGCTTACCTCCAACCCACCTCTGAGGACATAAACTTCGTAAAGGCTATCATTGCCTCTTGTCAGATCTGCCAAAAGTCAGATCCCAAGACCAAATACAGTAGCTTCCCTTTTCCTACCCACCAGGCCTAGGGCTCCCTTTCAGGAAATGACTGGCTGCTGGATTTTACTTATATGCCCACAGTCAAAAGAATTAAATATCCCCTGGTTTTGGTGGATACAATGTCTGAGTGGGTTGAAGCATTTCCCACCACTAATAAGAGGGCCCAGAGAGTCCCTGATGTTCTCTCTGAGAAATCATCCCCTTGTTTGGAATCCCAACCTCTCTTCAGTCAGATAATGGCCCTGAGTTCACTTCCCAGATTTCCCAAAACTTGTCTAAGACTCTTAATGTTCCTTGGCATTTCCATATCCTCAGTCTTCAGAGAAGGTAGAATGAACTAACTGCTCTTTAAAAGATGTTCTTGTTAAGATGCCACAGGAACTTCACCTTGACTGGGTAAAACTCTTGCCACTGGCTCTCCTTAGGCTTTGGGCCCTTCCCCAAAACCCCCTTTCATCTCACCCTTTGAACTCATGTATGGGCAGCCAGTTTTAACCCCCAGCCTCTTACCTAAAACCTCTACCCTTCCTGATCACCTGCTTACTCCCCTACTATCTCACCTACACTCTCTACTGTGGGATTTTACCGACCACTCATTACTTCAACCATGTGCTAACCCATGCCCACCACTGATTAAAATAGGAGATTAGGTATTATTTTGTCCCCCAGGTCAATGTCCCTCACCCTTTTCCCTTAAATGGCAGGGTCCCCTCAGAGTAATTCTTTTGACTCCCACAGCTGCCAAGCTCAAGGGAATTCCTCATTGGATTCACCTGTCACATCTTAAACTTTACCCCTCCAGCTCAAGATGACCCCTCATACATATTAACTCAGACAGGACCCTGTTCCCTTACGTTCCGGAGGACACCAAGTTCAGCCTCCCTTACTCCAGTTCAAGGAAAATAAAGGTCCCATCCTTATTCAACTCTCTTGTGCTAATACACTCTTCCTTCTCCTCCTTTTTCTATATACAACTTCTTCATATACTTTCAAGGTCATGCTTACATTTCCAAACAACCACTCAGCTGTTGTTACAGGAATTATCATCAGACATAGAGCCAAAGATACAAGGACTGTCAAAAGCCCAGGTGGTAAGCAAAACCTTAACAAGTTCCTTAACATAACAGGTTCACCCCTGACTGCAGCAGTGTCTCTTGGATGTTGAGGTAATGCAATAATACACTCCATTATCCTAATCATACATGGTTAACATATCCAATAACAACTTGGAACAAAACTCTCTAAATAATAATAAACATCTATAACCATCAACTGACAAACACTGCCCAGCCTGCCTCTTGGATATATGAGCCTCATGTTCTTAAAATTACTTCCCTTTGTCTGGGAATGATAGCATCTTTGGGGTACCCTGGGAAAATTTAGATAATGATCATATCCTGGGAGAGTTGCTGTTGTTCAGTCTCAGTATGATGGGAAAGGGCAAAGCTTATCTGAAGTCCTGGATGAAGTAGTCTATGAGGCTAGATCATCTTTTCTAAGTGCTATGTTAGCCACATATGGCTTTAATTTCCCTACCTGTATTTATGGCCCTATTTATCCTACCTACCTTGTGCTTTGTTTTTACCTGAGATAAAGTTCCAGTCCTTAGAAACTGAACATTTACCTCCTGAAGAGGCCAATCTGGATGTCAAGGTTTTGGTGAAAATATTGTTAGATCTGTGTTTGTGTCTAGTAAACCCAAATTATAATTTCATCTATACATATTTTAGCATTGGTTTTTGACCATTTATAGAAATTTGCCAAAATATGTGTTTTTCCTGTATTTTTTGTTTTATCTACTGAAGCTGTTCTGTCTTCCAGAGCAGTATGTTTTTTAACAACGGCATTATGTCTTTTACTAGCCTTGTGGATGAGTTTCTACAATGCTGACAGGAAATGATTGAACCAAATTTGATATTGGGCCTGAGAGAGGCTCTCTAAGATGTTTTCTAATAGCAAAGGGTTACCTTGACTTTCCACTGTTGATGTCCATTCATTAGACTAATACTAGCCTTTGCAATACCTTATGCATACTCCCAAAAGGAAGGCCCTTCTCCTTGGATTATCTTTACAAAAAAACATTGTTTCCAGCAATGCCTTGCCTAAAATTCTGTGTCAGATGACCTTGTTTGCCACAATTAAAACATCTATTTTTTATCCTTCTTAAAATTTTTAGAAATCAATTATTCTATCCAAGTATAATCATAAATGTAAGATACAATATCAACTATATTTCATAGCTATTCATCTTTTGGTACTAATCTTGTTTTTAAAGGCCTAATCATTCTTTTCCATTCTGAATTAACATTTTCAAAAGCCAAAGATTCAATTAATATTTGTCTAACTTCTGGATCTGATAAAATTCTATTTACAGCTATAGTCAATCTTTGTAAAAAAAAAAAAAACAGTGAAAGCTTCTTTTGGTCCATGTATAATTTTAGAAAATTACTCAGTCCTCTTTCCTGATACTTCAACACTGACTGAAAGTTTTAAAGCTGCTATAGAACGTAGGGCTAAGGTATTATCTTCAAATACAAACTGTCTTTGCAATTCAGCATACTGACCTTCACCTGACCATCAGATTGACTTTCATACTGAGTGATCTTGGAAAATCTAGCCCTATCTTGTTATTCTATCATCATAGCTTCCTTTCTTCGTCATGTTTTCCATTGTAACTGAGACTTGATTTCTATATTGCTGTAGCTAAGTCTTTCCAGTCTTGTGGAATAATTCTGTTCTGAGTTGCCCATGTATTTAACATCTACTTTATATAGGGTGAAAGTATACCATGTAAAATGACTGCTTCTTTAAATCTCTTCAAATCTAAAATTTCTGTAGGATTCCAGTTCATTCATGCATAGCTTTGGGTATACCTATCATTTGGTGGTCATTCATATATGGCAGATGTACTGGTAAACTAAGCTTGGTTTTCTAATAACCTTGGGCTGTTTCTCTTCAATTTTATTATGCAGTAGCATGGTAGGTAGGTTTTGCTCTAAATTCCTTCATGTGTGAATATTTTTCTCAGTTTTATTAGTAGGACTTTCTAAGGCTTGTATCTTATCTATCTTTTTTTAATATTTGGCCCCAAGGTCAAACCACTTTTTAAGGATAAAATATGAATTACCAAACTGATAATAGTTATAATCAACATTATGTCATTCCTAGCTAAGTTAGGGTTTTTTTTTTTTGTTTTCTTGTTTGTTTGTTTGTTTCGAGACAGGGTTTCTCTGTGGTTTTGGAGCCTGTCCTGGAACTAGCTCTTGTAGAACAGGCTGGTCTCGAACTCACAGAGATCCGCCTACCTCTGCCTCCCGAGTGCTGGGATTAAAGGCGTGCGCCACCACCACCCGGCTAAGTTAGTTATTTTTTAATTGAAAAAATTTCATCTCCTCCCCGCCTCCCATTACCCTCCCCCTCCCGCTACACCTTTCCCCCTCCCCCCCACTTCTCTCCCTGTCCCTCTCCAGTCCAAAGAGTAGTCAGGGTTCCCTGCCCTGTGGGAAGTCCAAAGTCCTCCCCCCTCCATCCAGGTCTAGGAAGGTGAGCATCCAAATCGGCTAGGCTCCCACAAAGCCAGTACATGCAATAAGTACATGCAAAGCCAGTGCCATTGTCCTTGGCTTCTCATCAGGCCTCATTGTCCGCCTATTCAGAGAGTCCGTTCTGAATAGGTTCATAGGTTTCATCCTATGCTTTTTCAGGCCCAGTCCAGCTGGCCTTTGTGAGCTCCCAATAGATCAGACCCACTGTCTCAGTGGGTGGGTGCACCCCTCCTGGTCCTGGCTTCCTTGCTCATGTTCTCCCTCCTTCTGCTCCTCATTTGGACCGTGGGAGCTCAGTCCAGTGCTCCAGTGTGGGTCTCTGTCTCTATCCCCATCCATCGCCAGATGAAGGTTCTATGATGACATGCAAGATATTCATCAGTGTGGCTATAGGATAGGGGTATTTCAGGTTCCCCCTCATCAGCTGCCCAGGGAACTAGCTGGGGACATCTCCCTGGACACCTGGGAGCCCCTCTAAAGTCAGGTCTCTTGCCAACCCTAAGATGGGTCCCTTAAATTAAGATATGTACTTCCCTGGTCCCATATCTACCCTTCCACTATCCCAACCATCCCATTCCCCCACGTTCTCCCCATCCTCCCCTTCTCAGATTTCTTTCCCCATTTCCCCTCACCTCCATATTACCCCACCCCCAATTTCCCAATTTTTGCCTGGCAATCTTGTCTATTTCCAATATCCAGGAGGATAACTATGTTTCTTTGGGGTCACCTTCTTAATTAGCTTCTCTAGGAATACAAATTATAGGCTCAAAGTCCTTTATTTATGGCTAGAAACCAATTATGAGTGAGTACATCTCCTCTTTTTGGGTCTGGGATACCTTACTCAGGATAGTGTTTTCTATTTCCATTCATTTGCATGCAAAATCCAAGATATCATTGTTTTTTCCTGCTGAGTAGTACTCTAATATGTAAATATTCCACACTTTCTTCATCCATTCTTCCATTGAAGGGCATCTAGATTGTTTCCAGGTTCTGGCTAGTACAAATAATGCTGCTATGAACATAGTTGAACAAATGCTTTTGTAATATGATAGGGCATTTCTTGGGTATATTCCCAAGAGTGGTAGTGCTGGGTCCTGGGGTAGGTTGATCCAGAATTTACTGAAAAACTGCCACACATGTTTCCAAAGTGGTTGCACGAGTTTACATTCCCACCAGCAATGGATGAGTGTACCCCTTACTCCACAACCTCTCCAGCAGAGGTTATCATTGGTGTTTTTGATTTTAGCCATTCTAACAGGTGTAAGATGGTATATCAAAGTTGTTTTGATTTGCATTTCCCTGATCGCTAAGGAGGTTGAGCATGACCTTAAGTGTCTTTTGGCCATTTGAACTTCTTCTGTTGAGAACTCTCTGTTCATTTCAGTGCCCCATTTTTTAATTGTGTTAATTAGCATTTTAAAGTCTAGTTTCTTGAGTTCATTATATATTTTGGAGATCAGACATTGTCTGTTGCGGGGTTGGTGAAGATCTTCTCCCAGTCCTATAGGTTGTCTTTTTGTCTTAGTGACAGTGTCCTTTACTTTACAGAACTTCTCAGTCTCAGGAGGTCCCATTTATTCAATGATGCCCTTAATGTTTGTGCTGCTGGAGTTATACATAGGAAGCAATCTCCTGTGCCCATATGTTGTAGGGTACTTCCCACTTTCTCTCCTATCAGGTTCAGTATATTCAGATTGATATTGAGGTCTTTGATCAATTTGGACTTAAGTTTTGTACATGGTGATAGATATGGATCTATTTTCATTCTTCTACAGGTTGACATCCATTATACCAGCACCATTTGTTGAAGATGCTTTCATTCTTCCATTGTATATTTTTAGCTCCTTTATCGAAAATCAGGTGTTCATAGGATTATGGATTAAAATCTGGGTCTTCTATTCAATTCCATTGGTCAACTCTGTTTTTATGCCAATACCAAGCTGTTTTCAATACTGTAGCTCTGTAATAGAGTTTGAAGTCAGGGATGGTAATGCCTCCAGAAGTTCCTTTATTGT
>NW_004949165.1:1086987-1111601 GCF_000317375.1 Microtus ochrogaster | reverse complement strand
GTCCCCGCTGCTGCCTCGCCGGACCCCTCTGGACCCCGCCGCTTGCCTCTGCCTCCACGCCGGTCCCCTCCGCTTGTTTCTTTCGCCGCTGGTCCCCCAGAGCCTATTTTTGATTGCAGCGCTGTGTCGCTCCGCCGCCGCCGCGACTCTCTTCATTTAATTTGATGTTAGCTGTCGGCTTGCTGTAAATAGCTTTTATTTATTTAGGTATGACCTGTGTATCCCTAATCTCTCCAAGACCTTTATCATAAAAGGATGTTGAATTTTGTCAAATGATTTTTCAGCATCTATTGAAATGATCATATGTTTTTTTCCTTCATTTTATTTATATTATGGATTACATTGCTATCAATATGTTATATTATATTTTCATATGTTGAACCAGCCCTGCATCTCTAAGATGAAGCCTACTTGATCATAATGTTCTTGGATTCAGTTTGCCAGTATTTTATTGAGAATTTTTGTGTTGATGTTGATGAGTGAGATTGGCCTGTAATTCTCTTTCTTGGTTGAGTCTTTGTGTGGTTTTGGTATCAGGGTAACTGTAGCTTCATAAAAGGAATTTGACAATGCCTCTTCTGTTTCTATATTGTGAAATACCTTAAAGAGTATAGGTATTAGGTCTTCTTGGAAGTTCTGGTAGAATTCTGTATTGAAATCATCTGGTCCTGGGCTTCTTTTGGTCTGGAGGTCTTTGATAACAGCTTCTAATTCTTCACGACTAACAGGTCTATTTAGATTGTTTGGTATATGGTACTTATCTAAAAAAGTGTCCATTTCTTTTATATTTTCCAATTTTGTGGCATACAGGCTTTTGTAGCAAGATCTAATGATTCTCTGAATTTCCTCTGTGTCTGTGGTTATGTCCCCCTTTTCATTCCTGATCTCATTAATTTACGTGCTCTCTCTCTGACGTTAGATTAGTTTGGATAGGGGTTTATCAATCTTGTTGATTTTCTCCAAGAACCAGCTTTTGATTTCATTGATTCTCTGGATTGTTTTCTATGTTTCTATTTTGTTGATTTCAGCCCTCAGTTTCATTATTTCCAGTCTTCTACTCCTCCTAGGTGAGTCTGCTTCTTTTTTTTTTCTAGAGCTTTCAGGTGTGCTGTTAAGTCTCCAATGTGTGCTTTCTCCATTTTCTTTAAGTTCACACTTAGTGCTATGAACTTTCCTCTTAGCACTGCTTCCATAGTGTCCCATAGGCTTGAGTATGATGTGTCTTTATTTTCATTGAATTTAAGGAAGACTTTAACTTCTTTCTTTATTTCTTCTTTGACCCAGGTGTGGTTTAGTAGTTGACTGTTCAGTTTCTATGAGTTGTCGGCTTTCTGAAGGTAGCCTCATTGTTGAATTCTAACTTTAATCCCTGATGATATGATAAGATACAGGTACTAATATATTTTTGTAACTGTGTAACTTTGTTTTGTTACCGAGTATGTGGTCAATTTTCAAGAAGGTTCCATGAGCTGCAGAAAAGAAGGTATGTTCTTTTCTATTTGGGAGGAATGTTCTATAGATGTCTGTTAAGTCCATTTGATTCATTACCTCCATTAATTCTCTTATTTCTCTCTTAGTTTCTGTCTGATTGACCTCTCCATTGGTGAGAGAGGAGTGTTGATATCTCCTACTATTAGTGTGTGTGGATTGTTGACTGCCTTGAGTTCTAGTAATGTTTCTTTTACATAAGTGGGTGTTTTTATATTAGGGGTATAGATATTCAGGATTGAGATTTCATCCTGATGAATTGTTCCTGTTATGAGTATGAAATGTCCCTCTCCATCTCTTCTGATTGATTTTAGTTTGAAGTTACATTTGTTAGAAATGAGTATGGCCACACCTGCTTGTTTCTTAGGTCCATTTGCTTGATAAACCTTTTCCCAGCCCTTTACTCTGAGGAGATGTCTGTCTTTGTGGTTGAGGTGTGTTTCTTGTAAACAGCAGAATGTTGGATCCTGTTTTCTTATCCAATCTGTTAGCCTGTGCCTTTTTATAGGTGAGTTGAGTCCATTGATATTAAGTGATATTAATGACCAGTGGTTGTTAACTTCGATCATTTTTTTTGGTAGTAGAGTTTGTGTTTCCCTTCTTTGAGGTGTGCTGGTGTAGGGTCTCTGGATGTCTGAGTTATTGTGGGCATTGTTGGACTCCTTGGTTTGTGGTTTTCCTTCTATCACTTTCTGTAAAGCTGGATTTGTGGCTACGAATTGTATAAATTTGTTTTTATCCTGGAAAATTTTGTTTTCTCCATTTATAGTGAACAAAGCTTGTCTGGGTATAGCAGTCTAAGCTTGCATTCATGGTCTCTTAGTTTTTGCAGTACATCTATCCAGGACCTTCTGGTTTTCATGGTTTCCATAGAGAAGTCAGGTGTAAGTCTGATAGGTTTACCTTTATAAGTTACTTGACCTTTTCCCTTTTGCAGCTTTTAATATTTTTTCTTTATTCTGTATGTTTTGTGTTTTGATTATTATATGGAGAGTGGATTTCTTTTGTAGTCTATTCAGTGTTCTGTATGCTTCTTGAACCTTCATAGGACTATCTTTCTTTATGTTGTGAAAGTTTTCTTCTATAATTTTGTTAAATATATTTTCTGGACCGTTGAGCTGTATTTCTTCTCTTTCTTCTACCCCTATTATTCTTAGGTTTGGTCTTTTTATTGTGTCCCAGATTTCCTGAATATTTTGTGATGAGAATTTGTTGGATTTGCTGTTTTCTTTGATCAGTGCGTTTATTTTCTCTATGGTATCTTCAGAATCTGAGATTCTTTCTTCTATCTCTTGTATTCTGTTGGTTATGCTTGTTTCTGTACTGTCCATTTGTTTACTTAGATTTTCCACATCCAGGTTGCCCTTGGTTTGTGTTTTCTTCCTTGCCTCCATTTCAGTTTTTAAGTCTTGAACTGTTTCCATTATCTGTTTGATTGTTTTTCCTTGGTTTCCTAAGATATCATTTACAGATTTACTCAATTCTTCAAACTTTTTGTTATTCTTCTCATCCATTTCTTTTTTTTTAAGATCTTTTCTTTTTTTTAATTTTTTTTTATATTTATTTATTTATTATGTGTACAATATTCTGTCTGCATGTATGTCTGCAGGCCAGAGGAGGGCACCAGACTTCATTACAGATGGTTGTGAGCCACCATGTGGTTGCCGGGAATTGAACTCAGGACCTTTGGAAGAGCAGGCAATGCTCTTAACCACTGAGCCATCTCTCCAGCCCCTCTCATCCATTTCTTTAAGGGAGTTTTTCACCTCCTGCTTAAGAGCCTCTACCACATTTATAAAGTCATTTTTTTTTCTACTTTTTCTTGATTAAGGTGTTCAAGTCCTCCTGTTGTAAGTTCGCTGGGTTCTGGTGATTTCATGTTGTTTTTCAGATTGTTGGAGGAATATTTGCATTGGCGTCTGCCCATCTCTTCCTCCAAATGCTCCCCTATGGGCCTTCTTTTATTATAGGATCCGGTCCCCTTTTTGGCCAGGGACCTCGCACACAAAAGGCCCACCTTGCTTGCTGCATGCAGCCTATTGAAACAATGGCACTCCCGCCCTCCCAGTTACACTCATGACTCGGTCTCAGTGCCCAAACAGGCTGAGATGGGGGATGTTATATGCCAGAAGAGGGGAGGCAGAAGGTAGGGGATTTCTAAATGCAAGCTGGGTGGGGTAGGAAGAGAGAGGAAGTAGCAGGGGATAATAGTCCCTGCAGGAAGACTAGGAAGTATAGATGGATGAGTAATGTATGTGTTCCTTCTCTGGGCTGCTGCCACGGGAATGTTACTTCTGGTAGTGATATCAGGTCTTCTTGCTGTCCTGGTAGCTCACAAACAAAAGGCCTACCTTGCTTGCTGCAGGCAGGCTATTGAAACAAAAGGACTCCCTCCCGCAGGTTGCACTCACAACTGGGTCCCAGAGCCCAAACAGGCTGAGTTGGGAGATGTTATGGGCCCGAAGAAGGGAGGCAGAAGGTAGGGGATTTCTGGATGCAAGCTGGGTGGGATAGGAAGAGAGAAGCAGTAGCTGTGGATAATAGCCCCTGCAGGATGACTAGGAAGTATAGGGGGATGAGGAATGTCTGAGCTCCTTCCCTGGGCTGCTGCCGCGAGTCGGGAATTCACTCACCCTACTGATGTAGCTTCTGGTAGCAATATCAGGTCTTCTTGCTGGCCTGGTAGCTTCTGAAGTAAAAGATCACTGTCCCAGACAACAGCCCTCTGCGCAATCAGGAAGGGAGCCTAGTGGCCGGAAGCGGAGCCGGAAGCCAGAGCTAAGTTAGTTATTTTTTATTTAGTTTCAAACCATTCATCATCGACCCATACAGAATCCTGACTGCGTTTATCTTAATATTGTCCCCCATTCTTAATATGGGAAAGATTTAGAAAGCAAACAACACAAAAAAATTTAATTCATCCTTTAAGTATTTCCAGATGTTTTACCAGATCAGCTAACAATTACTGTGCAAGGATACCCATCTGACATGGCTTAGGGTCTAGCCTCCTGCAGTGTTTGGGGCCTAAGCAGGTACCAAAGGCTGCTGGTAGAGAGACTGCAATGGGAAAAGCCATGACTCAAGTGGAGAATCTGGGGGGAAGGAGAGAAAGCCTGCCACAGAGGTAGCAGAAAGGTGGTAGCTTTGCTTCCTTAGTGTGATCTAATTATGCCATATGTTGGATGCTAAATGATGCTTTTATCTAAGTGACTGGCAGACCCTTCTCTCCACATTTCACACATCAAAAAAGCCTGTAAATCTCTCAGTCCTTCCATACTACTGCATGTACTTCTCTTTATATGGCTCTCTGCATTCTCAAACATCTCTGTGGATAATTCTGATAAGGTCAACATTGACTCCTCTGATTCTAGGTTTAACTTTTTTTGCAGTCTTGAAATGTCAACATGAACAAATCTTCCTCAACAGCACATGATGCTGTATTTTTAACCATTAGGTCACTCTATTGATCTGTATCAATAGACCCTAAGCCATGTCAGATGGGTATCCTTGCACAGTAATTGTTAGCTGATCTGGTAAAACATCTGGAAATACTTAAAGGATGAATTAAATTTTTTTGTGTTGTTTGCTTTCTAAATCTTTCCCATATTAAGAATGGGGGACAATATTAAGATAAACGCAGTCAGGATTCTGTATGGGTCACTGTATTAGAGGAAGAGAGTAGATGGAATGAGTATGTATTGAGGGGAGATTCATTAAACTGGCTTACCTATTAAAGTTTGAATAGTTCAAAAATGCTCTCTTCACACTGGGGAGGCTGAGTCCAAGTGTATTGTTGGAGGCCTGGAGGGTTTCTATAGAACCACGGGTAAGATGTGGAGGCAAGTAGACACAAAGTAAAAACTTTCCTTTGTGGTCTCTTAGGTCATAGGGAAATGCTGCCCATAACTGGAGTGGGTATTAGTTACTTTTCTGTTGCTGTGATAAAATAATATTATCAGGGCAACTTAAAGAAGAAACTTTATTTTGGGTTATAATTCCAAAGGGATAAGGGCTCATCATGGCAGTGAAGCCTAACAGCAAGTGGCAGGAATAGAAGTGAGGCAGAAAGCATAGCAGCATTGTTTGTCATAGTCAGAACCTGGAAACAAGCTAAATGCCCCTTGACAGAAGAATGGATAAGGTAAATGTGGTACATTTACACAAATGAGTACTATACAGCAGAAACACACACACACACACACACACACACACACACACACACACACACACACACAAAAGACATCTTGAATTTTGCAGGCAAATGGATGGAGCTAGAAAACATCATTTTGAGTGAGGTACTCATAAGTGGTTTTTAAACATAAAGAAAAAAAATCAGCCCACAAACCACAATCCAAGAGAACCTAGGCAACAATGAGGAAACTAAAAGTGACATCCATAGATCTAATCTACATGGGATGTAGAAAAAGGCCAGATCTCCTGAGTAAATTGGGAGCATGGGAACCTTGGGAGAGGGTTGAAGGGCAGGGGAGAGACGGGGAGGGGAGCAGAAAAATGTAAAGCTCAATAAAAATCACCAGAAGAGTTAAATTATATTACTATTATTTGTTTCTATGATATACTATCCCAATGGTGATTTCTTCATATCTACTAACCAGTAGAGAAAAAAAATCTACTTATGGCTAGGATTATGTAAAGAGAATATTTAATAACTCCCTAAATAAAAATGTAGAGGGCAGAATTTCTGCTCTTGTCCAAGATTATACTTATTAATTTAAACTTTACTTTCTATATTAAACCAAAGTATTCATAAATGGATACTACATATATCTAGATGACATCATGAAATACAATTGAAACTGTTTCATCTTTAGTTTGTTTAAAAAAAAACCTATGAGAGATTCCAATTAATCCACAGACACATCATCCTTTCGTTCATCAAACAACGTTTTCAATTTTATGTACATCATGCTATATGAAGAGCTGTAATTTTGAGAAACACAAGTAAATGGAAGATTTCAGCACTTGAGGAGATTGATGTGGAAATCATTTGTTTTTAATAGATTTTTATTGAAAGACTAGATATCTTTTATTTGCCCAATTCTAATTTAAAATGTAGATAAATTCTGAGATTATGGGCATGTTTATTCTTTTTATGACCCATATATTTTACAGATTCTTATTATTCGTTATTATGATGAGTCAACCTTTACTAAGATATTATCAGGTTTAGTATGGAGTCTGAAACTACATGTACTATTGTGTAATTTGTGTTCATTTGCATTTTTCTCAGGCAAGACATTTAATCATTCAAACAGTTAACATTACAACTATTGTTCTACAGACATTTGAATACAGTAAGTATAAGGTCAGCTAAATGTAATTAAATGAGTTCTAATCGTTAATACTAAGCAGTAGAATATTCATTATTTCTTTTGAAAGAAGTCAACATTGGATACTAGTTCATTTGTCTAAGATAAAAAGTTCTTAGTTAAATCTATTTTGAATGGCAGTTTCATAAGGCTCAACTATTGCATCAATGTGTCTGAAATTCTCATATTTTTAAAGTACAGAATTCTTTGTATCATCTTTGTAAATACATAATTCACATGCAATAAATGTCACAACTTAAAGTAAACAATACTTTAAAGGATATACACGGTATTACCCAACTAGTATTATACTTTAATTCTTAGACGGCATTCATTTACCCATATTAAGACTCTGGTAGTTGCTAGTCTTACTACTGTCTCTGTAAACTGTTCTATGAAATCCTTGACAATGAAATAAGATAATGTGTAATTTCAGGAAGCTAATATATTTACCAAGTATAATGTTTTCATGTTCAATACATATTGTAACACCTGTCAGCAAACAATTCTTTTTTATTATTGTGTAGTATCTCATTGTATGAACACGTTGATTTTGTTTATCCATTATCTGCTGATGGACATTAATTTTTGTTGTTTGTCTCTTCTGACAAATCAGAATTAAATTAAATTGCTGTGGTGAACCTCAGTTTATAAATTTTATGTATAAATATGTTTTCAGTTCTCTTGGAAATTAAAGTTTATACAGTGACTGTAGGCTTAACATATTGAAGAACTGCCAAAATGCTAAGTGGTCATAACAGTTTAAATTCACACTAGCAAAATATGAAGTTCTAGTTTCTCTTTCCAAGTCCTCATCATTAGTTGTAATACTAAGGGAGGAAAGAAGGAATCTTATTGTGGATGTGATTTGCAACAGTTTAATGTTCTTCTGAAATTTTACACTTTCTAAACAAAATGCCACTTAAACATAGTTAAAGGAATAATAGTTAATGTTCAACCTTAAAACAAAACTCTGAAAACTTACATTTTTAAAGCATATACTTAATCCTCTCATTTTCTACTTAAAAAATTAGCTACTGTATACTGTTTAATTTTAACAATAAGTCAGACCCAGGAGATTTTGTAAACGCAGGCATACACATATACACACACACACACACACACACACACACACACACACACACCATTCATTCTCTTCTTTATTGCAAATTTCAACTAATTTGACTGTACAGAGACATTTCTATATTATTTATGAAGTTGAGCATGTGAGCTGCCTTTTCAATGACCTTGCATAGCTGGCTTCATAGGAAATAACTTATTAATGTTATTTTTATTAGTATTTTAGATCCTATGGCTTTACAATTTCCCCAATTCACAAAAGATCAAATATAGCATAACATTTGAATATGCTGAATGTATTTACTGTTGTAAATGCCCATATTTTCAAAGAATCTGCTGTGCAAGCCACCTACTGAGTAATTTTAAAATATTGAGAATAAGGATCAGTTGTTCAGTTTCCAGTAATGTATGAGCAAATTGGGTTAGTTAATAGCGTTTGCTAAACAAACTGTATTTCAATACTATATTTCAATTTATTTTTCTATTTAATTTTCAAAATCTTTTCTAGCGTGCTTTACCCAAAAAAGCCAAGATTTAGCTGTCTATCATAGAGCTCTCACTCATCTCCGCTCTTCTGTCAATTTCTGGTGCACTAATCGCATACTGGATTACTCTGCATATTTTCTAAGGTAATTAATACCTCATAAATATTTTACACATGAAGAATTGAAGGGGAGGAGGTAGGTTTAATCATATTTCAATGAATACATATATGAAAGTCTTAAGAATAAAGACAAAATTAAAAGTTTATCCTGAGGTATGTGAACAGAAGAACCCAGAAGAATAACACTATTATTATAGTTGGTCTTCTTTGTAAATTTTATCTTTTCTTGTTTAAATGAGTTATAAAGTTCACTATACTTTAATCTATATTTAATTAGAAAAAAGTAATTTTATTCTTACGTGTTTTGCAGACACACACAGAAAGAAATATATACAGAAAGAGACAGAGAAGAAAAGGGTCGTAGCTGAATGATAAAGAATTCACACTGAGGAGGACTCAGGGTTAGAGGTAAAAGGTACTGTATCTGTATAGCAGGAGAATGTGGACTTTTTCTTGTTGTGATTTTCACATAAGCATTCTGAACATGTGTGCTTAAAGGACAAGCCAGCCATAGATGACAGATGCTGAAATACATTGTGGAATATTATTTTAAGATGTGTTATATTTGTTTATGCTGTGGAACATTTTTTATGTTTTAATGATGCAAAGATATTACATCATTTTATGCTGTACTTGTTTAATTCTGTGAAGCTGTGATACTTTGCCTATTTAAAATACCTGATTGGTCTAATAAATATCTGAATGGCCAGAAGCTGGGCTGAAAGAAAGTATAGTCAGGGCTGTCAGGCAAAGGAAGTAAATGGGAGGAGAAATCTGAGATCACAGAAGAAGCCAGAGGAGGAGGAGAATGGTAGCAGTCAGCCACCCAGCAACACTATGGAGTAAGGGTGAAAGCAAGATACACAGAAGTAAGAGAAAGGTAAAACCCCAGAGGCAAAAGGTAGACAGAATAACTTAAGAAAAGCTGGCTAAATATAATCCAAGCTAATTTCAGACCTTTATAAGTAGTAATAAGACTCTGTGTGATTTATTTGTGAGCTGGATGAAGGGTTCCCTAATGAGCCAGAAGTTATAACAACCAACAACAGAAATGTCTTCTTTTCCATGTTTATTTTAACTGGAGACACATGGTACAACTTAGAATGCTTTGTGGTAGATCACCCGAAGACAGTACTCAGTTTCCTCAACTGGTTCTCCATCATTTGATGTACTGTCCTGGCTGTTGGTTCCACTGAGAACTAACACAGCTACTAGGAAAGTTTCATTAGTAAGAGACGTTGAGGAAAGTATCAAAAACCCAAATTTTTCTTTGTTTTAGGTGTCATCATTTCGAAACATTTTAAATGTTACATTTTGGATTACAACAATGGCATTTTAAAATCTATTATATTTTTCTAACTTGTTAGTTGGGCATCAACTGTTGCAAGGAGGAAGGCCACTTGTTTGTCCTGGCCGCCCAGCTAGCTTACACCCAAAATAACCACACAGAAACTGCACTAATTAAAACACTGCTTGGCCATTAGCTCTAACTTCTTATTGGCTAACTCTCACATACTAGTTTAACCCATCTCCGTTAATGTGTGTATCGCCACATGGCAATGGCTTACTGGAGATTTTAACTGGTGTCCATCTCAGGCAGAGGATCCATGGCTTCTCTGACTCTGCCCTTCTTCCTCCCAGCATTCAGTTCTGTTGTCCCTGCCTACCTAAGCTCTACCCTATCAACTAGGCCAAGGCAATTTCTTTATTCATTAACCAATGAAAGCAACACACAAACAGGAGGAACTCCTACACCACTAACCACTATATAAACTTCAAATAAAATCATCTTAGTACAAAAATATTATGAAGCAAGTCAATGATAACAGGATGATATTTTTTATATATATGCTTTACGTTAATCTTACATTTTCATTCTGTTTATTTAACAAACCGAGTGTGGCCAATCTCTTAAAGTAAAAAAAGAAATAGTAGCCGGGCGGTGGTGGCGCACGCCTTTAATCCCAGCACTCAGGAGGCAGAGACAGGCGGATCTCTGTGAGTTCGAGACCAGCCTGGTCTACAGAGCTAGTTCCAGGACAGGCTCCAAAGCCACAGAGAAACCCTGTCTCGAAAAACCAAAAAAAAAAAAAAAAAGAAAAAAAAAGAAATAGTAGCCCATTAATGTGACCTCAGCTGCTGCCAAGAAATAAGAAGGAAAAACATTTTTAAGAAATTTATAGTCCAAAGGAAACAAAATACAATTTATAGGCCTTAAAGTATTTCAAAGGACCAGATTAATGTTATAAAACTTACGGAATCTGATGAAATTAGGCAATTCAACTAAATGAAGTTCTTTCAAAGTATGACTCATAGAATCTAATGCTGATGACTCAGTCTCCTACTGCTCACTAACCTCAAATCACACCTGTGCCTCTATTACTGGATTTAGAAATGTTATAGCATTATGTACCCAGGAATGTAAAGGTTCCTGGCAGAATGCATTTTCCTTATTGAAGGTCACAGCAGGTAGTGATGTAGATTGAGATCATTACCAGTGGTCCTGAAAACCTTAACTGCCATGGCATTTCAGCTTACTGTCAGATGAAATAACTACTATGATTCTAAAATAAATGTGTTTATCAGGGCATTCTTAACTCAGTCTTACAGCTCGATGACTTCATCAGTGAGCTTTTTGAATTAAAGCCAAGTATTTGCTAGAATGCAGCCCCACCCCACCCCCATGGAAGTTTCATAGGAACAATTGACCTCCAGAGTCTGCTTCTTGCTTGTTCACCAATTTAATATGGATTCCTCTACTTTTGTTCAGCAATGCTTTTAGGAGAACATTGTCATAAGAGAGAAATGGAAAATATTATAAAAATTAATTACTCATATCAAGTAAAATATATTGGAAAGTGATGATTTGGAATGTCTCTTAAGTTTTCTTTTAGCGAAGTTGAGGTTCACATCTGTCTTCTAATTTATCCAAGCAATATTAAGGAGCCACTAGGAATCCAGTATATTTGAAAATATGCTCCATGGAATTTACCTTGTTTATGTCATTAATTTAAAGAGAAAACTATATTTTAGTTAAAAGGCTGGCATTTCCGCATTTTTCTTCAATTAAATCTATAACACTAAACTGAAAATATAGAGCATAAACATTTAATTCTTACATATTCAAAGAGGCAAATTGTTCAGAGCTAATCAACAGACTTTGAGTAGTGACTACAAGTGACTTTTCTATCTTTAGAGCAATTCTGTTAGTCTCTAGTCAGCCCACACTGATAAATAATATAGTAATACCTCATTTATCTAGAAGTTTTCTTCCTGAATTTCTTACTTATTCAGAAAAAAACCGAGAAAATGAAAATAAACTAATAGAATTTCTTAATAATGTACACATACATATGTGCATATGAAATATATATAATTGATTCTACTAAATTTGCTAATGGAATGGCTTTTGAGAAAATATGGAGAAGTGATGTGGGGGTTCTTCTGTCTATGTGATGCTTTCATTGGCTGAATAAAGAAACTGCCTTGCCCTTTTTATAGAGCAGACTTAGATATGTGGAGTAGACAGAACAGAATGTTGGGAAGAAGAGCAGTGTGGCAGACACCATGTTCTCCTGCCCGAGACAGATGCTGGTTAGACTCATGCTAGTAAGCCACAGTCAAGTGGTGATACAGATGATTAGAAAATGGATTAAATTAAGATGTGAGAGTTAGCCAATAAGAGGTTAGAGATAATGGGTCAGACAGTAATTTAATTAATACAATTTCTGTGTGATTATTTCAGGGGTTAAGCTAGCCAGGCAGGATGGAACCAAGGGGCTCTGCACTCCTACTACAGAGAAGAGTGCATTTTATAAACAGATTAGTAAACTTTTGATCTATTGGCAAGAAATTGACAGCATGAATAATTGCAATCAAAGTATTCCATGAAAATCACAAATAATCAGAAAGCCTTTGCAACAGCTCCTAGACAGAATATTCTGGAAAGCAAACAGAAAGCTGGAGTCTTCTTAAAGTGCCACTTGTGATACAATAAATCTCACCTCTAAATCATCAAACAATTTCATTTCATATCTATCACCAAGGGAACCTGAAGGGTTTTTTTTTTACATTTTTGATTAAATAATCAGAGGGTAACTAAAATCGAAAGTATATTTCACAAATATTAGTTATTGGAAAATTTCATATTCTACACAAACTCAAAATCACAAAATAAGGATATTAAACACTCTGTGATGTCAATAGGTTTCTCCTTTATCACTTAATTATTGGCCTTTGAAGGAATAGGTAAATATTCTTAATTTTTTAAGAGATCTGAAATGGACATTGAGAAAAGAAATTTAAAAAGGAATAAAGGGCAAATTTAAATGGCTAAATTCCATTTCGGCATGTGACTAGTTTGGAAATTATCCTTCCATCTGCAGAGACAAGAGGAATGTAGGGTTAAGCCAGCCCCTTTAGGGAGGGTTTGCCTGGAGTGGTTGTTCACGGATAAATGAGAGCTGCATGCTCTCTTGCTTTCCTACCTCCTGTGCTGTGCGGGTAAGTTTTATTTAATCATTAAAATTGTATATATTCTTTAATATTTGCCTGCATTTATTCACGTCGATACAGAGGAAAATCTGGACAGAGTGCCAAACAGCAGTTTCTATTGAACACATGACATCACTGATGTTTTAAACTTCCACCTGAAGATCTGGAGAGAGACAAATTTGGGGCCAGAGTGGATAAATGTTAACTTGGACCAAATGATATTAACATCCTCTGCTGCCAGAAATAATTAAATGGCTATCTTGACAAACTGCTGAGAGCTACATAAAGACTATCATAAGAACTCCTGAAAGAATGATTGTCTTTGTGGTACACCAGAACATTTGTCTTTTCTCTTTAGAACTAGGTACTCATCATGACAGATCCAAGAAATTATCCCACACCATGATTATTATAATATATACCAAGAATCTTTCAAAAAGTTTTACTTTTGAGGAAAAAGATATTCCCAGACACTTCTCCAACCTGGAAGAAGGTCCTCCCTCCTTCAGAAAATCCTTCTGTTCTCATCAAGGAGAAAAATAGCTAACTAATCAAAATTATCCAAAAATTATGTTGGGAACATGCAGTCAGAGAAAGGAGGCATTGAGTTGGACAGGTGGGGAGAAATGGAAGATGTGGAAGAGATGAGGAAAGAGAAACTGTGACCAGAATATATAGTATGGAAATATCTTTATTTTAAGTAAAAATAAAATTTAAGAAAATATAATCTGAAAAGAGAATAGTGAGCTACTATATTTAAGACTTTAACAGCTCTTGTAAGAGATTGATAATTAAAAAAGACAGAAAAACAGTAGGATATTGTTGAACTGAACAATACCACCAATTAGTTAACTAATGTATATTTACAAAATACTAGAATAACAGCAAAAATACATTCGCATTTCAATCTAACATATAACATTTACCCAGATAGAAGAATTCCAAATCATAAATGCACAATTTTACTAATATAAAGAATAGAAGTTACAAAAAGATTATTTTTGGTAGAAAATAGTTCAAGTATCTCCACATACTGAGCAATTAAAGCATGAATTTCTGATTTTCTAAGTTTACATGTGTCAAAAATGGGTATTAAGAAAAGTTTAAGCATATTTTAAATAAATTGATATGAAAACTAGTATTATTATAATTTTATGGATAGTGTAATATGATAAAATTCATATTATTGATTGTATTTTGAAATAAATGTTGCAAATTTGGTTCATCTATTAAAAATTTATCACTGGTTCTGGTGGCACATACTGGTAAGATTTGCTGAAGGAGGCAGAGACAGGAGAATCATGAGTTCGAGGCCAGCCCAAGAACCCACAGAGATGACCCCAGCTAAGACCCTAAGCAATAGAGGAGAGGTGCCTGAACTGGCCTTACACCATAGTCAGACTGATTATTATCTTAAATATCATCATAGAACCTTGGTCCAACAACAGATGGGAACAGATGCAATCACCCCACATCGGGGCACTGGACTGAGCTCCCAAGATCCAGTTGAAGAGTGGAAGGAGTGAGAATATGAGCAAAGAATTCAAGACCATGAGGGATTCAACCACTGAGACAGTGTGCTTGAGCTAATGGTAGCTCACCAACTCCAACTGGACTAGGAGTGAATTAGCATGGGAGCAACCAAGCCCCTTTGAAAAGGGTTAACAGTTGGGGCAGACTGAGGGACCACTGATAGTAGCACTGGGATTTATCTCTACTGCGTGTACTGGCTTCTTGGGATCCTATTCCCTTTGGATGTAAACCTTGTTCAACCTAGATGTAGTAGGGAGGACCCTGGGCTTTCCACAGGGCAGGGTGCAGGGCCCTCTCTTAGGATTGGGGTGGGGTGGAGTGGGAAGGTCTGTGGAGGGAGAGGGCTGGGAGTGGGAAGGGGGGAAGGAGTGGGAATTGGATTGGTATTTTTTAGGTAATAATATAATAAATTAATTAAAAAATTTATCATCACAACTGATGGGATTTATTCCAGAAAGGCAAGGCTGGTTCAATACTGAAAAATCAGTCAGAAAGTCTTTCACATGAGAGGCTAAGACAAATCATATTATCTTACTTATTAACATTCAAACATATTTTTAAAATCCACCATCCCCAACAAAATTTCTCAATGAACAAGAACTAGAAAACTTCAATTTATTAAATATCTTGTGCAAAAATAACAGCAAGATTATATTTAATGATTATATTAGACACCTAACATCAAAGACCCATTTCAAGTCATGAATACTCCTATTCATCAGTCATATTCAAAATAACACCAAGATATTATGTTTCAATAAGATAAAGAAATGTTGTTCTGTGTGTGGTGGTACATACCTATAATATCAACAGTTGATACTGTAAGCAAAAGAATTGGTTTCAAACCTGGGCTGGTATACATGGCAAGTTTAAGAGTAGCCTAGGATATACCGTCAGAATTTATCTCAGAAAAAAAGAAAAGTTAAACAAATTTAAAGTTAAAAAAAAATGAACAAAGAGTTGTATCTTTTTAAAAACTGGCATATTGACATATTTTGAAAATTCTACAGATTAAATTAAAAATGCTAAAAGCAAGTACAATTGGAGGGTATGTTTGCTATTTAAAAGCTAATTGCTTTTGTATAAATTACTATTCATTACTTGAAATTTTGAAGTTAAAATAAGACAGCAACATTTTCTATTGAATGTGGTGGTGCAAGCATATAATCCTAGCACTTAGGAGTGTGGCAGAATTGCAACTGTGAGGCCAGCCTGGATTATATAGGAAGAGACTCTCTTAACAAAGCCTACAAAAATTGCTATGACACCAAGCGGAACAAAATATTAAAGAGCAAGTCCAAGCAAAATACTTTTGGTCTATATGCAGAACTTTTTAAGACACTTATGAGAGAGTTCAAAGACCTGAATAAACTGAGAACCATTACTTGCTCAGTGGTTGAATGATTCAGTGTTATTAAGGTATGAATTTTTCTCAGTATGATTAACTCTCTACCAAAATATCAGGAAACTTTTTTGTGTATATTAATAAAATAAATATTAAAGTTGATATTGAAAAAGACCCATAGTAACTAAGAAAACACAGAGAAGACTGAGAGCATTTAAGATAATGCTATGGTAATTGAGACAATATTAATGAGACACAAATAAATACCCAAAATAGATTTTATAAATAAATGTAATTAAAGATAAATTAACAAGTATAAGCAATCTTTGACAAAGATATGTAGGAAATTAAATATAGAAATTATCTTTTCATCAGCAGTGTCAGGATAACTGGACATCAAAACCAATCCTAGGCAAATAAATTACACTACTAGTACACCCAAAATTTTCACAGTAATTACCAGAAATAAAGGTAAAAATAAAGCTTGTAAACAGAAACATAAAATAAAACATAAAACTTGTAAATATTAACATAATATAAAATAAAAACTTGTAAAAATTACCATAAAATAAAGTCTGTATAACTAAATTTGGTCATGAAATATTTAGATGCAGCTTCAAAATTAAAACAGATGGAAGAAATGCCTGATGGATTATCAAAGGTCTGTGCTTCAGTGGCCACAACTGAAAGGATGAATAAAAAAACTATGGTTTGAAAGAAAATACTAGAAAACACATCTGATGAAGAATTATAAAAAATGTTGGATAGCACCCCAAGAGTACTCCAAACATTTCATAATTGAAACAAATGTTCTGGGAGTTCTTTATGGAATGATCTGAAATGTATATTGTCACAAAGCCTATACATGGGTGATTGTAATATTTTATTTATTATTGCTAAAACCAGGAAGCAGTAGAATAGTAGATAAATAAATTAGAGCAAAATCATATAATGAAACATTTTTCAAATACAAAAAGAATAAATCGAAGCATTAAAATAACATAGATAAATCTAAAAGGTATATTGCTGAGTAAGAAGCATCAATTTGAAAAAGTTGGCATTTTCTAATCATTCCATATTATTCAAGATATTTGGTATTCTGGAATACACAAAATTATAAAAATGGCAAACAGAGCTGGGTGGTGGTGCTGTATGCTTTTAATTCCAGTCTTCGGAAGGAGGCAGGCAGGTCTCTGAGTTTGAGGATAGCCTGCTCTACAAGAGCTAGTTCCAGGGCAGGCTTCAAAGCTACAGAGAAACCCTGTCTCAAAAATAAATAAATAAACAAAAAAACAAAAGGTTAACAGATCAATAGTTGACAAGAACTCATTGGATGGAGTTCTGTGGACAAAGCACATGGGTCATATGATTTTTAGCTAATGGTATCATGGTTAATAAGTCATACCATGCTTTGTTAAAAGAAAAAGCTTGGAGCAGTGCATAGAATAAGCCTTAATCCAATACTTAGAACTTGATCCATTGAAAAAATTAATACATCGCAATGACTTACAAATATATAAAATGATCTCACTAAGTGAGATGGGAGGAAAAGATGACAGCCTAAGTAACACTAGAATTTAAAGAAATCCTTAATATTAAAGGAAGAAGTCTGTAAGTAAACATCACATAAAAATTATCTAATATGTTTCTAATATAGAGAAAAAAGTATGACATATATGTTCACTAACATATGCTGTAAGGAGGCCACTTGTTCATTTTCTGGCCACCCAGACTCCCGAAAAAAATCACACAGAAACCATATTATTTAAATCAATGCTTGGTCCATTAGCTCTAATTTCTTATTGGCTAACTCTTACATCTTATTTTAACCCATCTGCATTAATCTGTGCATCACCATGAGGTTGTGGCCTACCAACAAAGTTTTAGCATGTCTGTCCCTGGGGACAGCTCCATGGCTTCTTTTTGATGCTGCCTCCTTTCTCCCAGTGTTCAGTTTAGTTTTCCTCACGCTGCTCTGTTCTTCCCTGCCCTGTTATAGGCTAAAAGCAGGTTTTTTTATTAACCAATGGTATTCACAGCATACAGAGGGGAATCCCACATCACCTCCATTTTCTGTTTAAATAAAAAAGAAGGTTTTAACTTTAACATAGTAAAATTACATAAAACAGATATCAAGCAAGAATTCCAGTTACAATATTTATGTCTATTTTATTTTTTATCATAACTAAGGAAAGCTATAGTATTACTATCTACAGTTCAACCTCCAGAAAGATATAATATTACCCAAGTGAACAGGAAGGGCATTGTAAGCACCTTCCAAAATTCTAGAATTGACAGAGACATCTTGCTACCTGGACAGTCACCTAAAATTATTTTGTACCATTGGGGCATCCACACTTCAGCACACAGGCCCATAGTATCCAGCAGAATTTTCCATGAAGCAGGAAATTTGAAAGAGAGTTCCATCTATATTGGGAGTTTGTCAGTCACTTTTTTCTGTGTCCTGCAGAATGTCTATCAGACTTTTTCAGGAAGCAGGAACCCTGAAGAACCATATCACCTTTGGGTAAGTTTAGCAGTCATTCCTCTGTGGGTCCTGCATGTCCAGTTAAGTAGCACAGGAAGAGCAGTTTCTTGCCCAAATGGCTAGCAAATTCCATAAAAAGGCTCTTCAATTACCATCATCCTCTTGAAGAAGATTGATGCTTCCAGGAGCTTCCAGATGTCTCACTGTCATGAAAAGTCCTAAATTCTTAAAACATATTAAATGCCATATTCTGAAGGTCCCTGGAACATTTGAAGAATACCTTACTGAAATAGATCTCTATATATCTAGAAAACCTAACTGACTACGAGCTTGACTATTATAAATGATTATCTATTAACCTATATGTCTTAATTATACATTACATTTCTAAATGAGCTGCACAAACACAATACCTAAAGAGTAGAAATATCCATACAACAAAATTGACCTTAAATTTGTATCAATAAAGCAAGATCCATACCAATGCAAATCTTTATAGGCATAGTTCTCCCCAAACCGCTTTTTGCTTGTTGTTGGAAGAAGTACCTTTTGGGGAGATTTATGGTGACCTTTCAAGGGGTCTTGGTCCATCAAACCACATTAGTCTGGAAGCAATTCATAGGCTCTCATCTTCTGTGGAAAGAAAAGAAGAACTTTTTTTCAAAAGCAACGTAGACTCAAATTTTGGAATCAAGATACCTTTATGTTGGTTTAACTTAGCAGCCAATACAATAAAATGTCTCCCTGTACTTAACTCATTCACAGTCAAAAAATTCAAGGAAAACACAGTAACATTCATAATCCAGACTCTCTGAGTCTTTATGTGACTTATTATTTTTTACTCTATTAATTTTTAATATTTATTTTATTAACTTTACTCATTTAATCTGTGACTCTATCTCTTTAAAGACTATGTTTTATATTTTTCTAAACCATTTACTTCCATTTATACTTTTTATCTTCTTTCTCCTAAACCTATGTTTTCTTTTATTGACTTTTTTGAACTCTATACTTTTCTATGCTTCCCTCTTCACCTCTCCCCTCCCCTTTAACCCTCTCCCATGGCCCCCATGTTCTCAGTTTACCCAGGATATCTTGTCTTTTTCTACTTCCCATGGAGATTAGATCCATGTATGTCTCTCTTATGGCCCTCCTTGTTGTCTAGGTTCTCTGGGATTGTGACTGGTAGGCTATTTTTCTTTGCTTTATGTTTTAAAACCACTTTTAAGTGAGTAAATATGATGACTGTCTTTCTGGATCTGGGTTACCTCACTCAATATGATGTTTTCTAGCTCCATCCATTTGCCTGCAAAATTTAAGATGCCATTATTTTTTTCTCCATTGTGTAAATGCACCACATTTTCCCTATACATTTTTTTAGGTTGTTTTTAGGTTCTGGCTATGACAAACAATGCTGCTATAAATAAAGTTGAGCACATGTCTCATGTCTTGGTGGCACGATTGAACTATATATATATATATATATATATATATATATATATATATATATATATATATATATATATATATACTAAAGTGGTGGTGCTGGGTCTTGAGGAAGGTTGTTTCCTAATTTTCTGAGAAATCTCCATCCTGATATACAAAGGGGCTTATCTTTTATTGTACAGAATTGTTTTGGCTTTGCTTTTCTATATGAAGTTGAATACTATTCTTTTAGATCTTTGAAGAATTTTGCTGGCATTTTGATGGACATTGCATTGAATCTGTAGATTGATTTTGGTAAGATTGACATTTTTACTATGTTAATTCTACATACCCAAGAGTATGTAAGATCTTTCCCCTTTTTTTTTTTTGGTGTCTTCTTCAATTTCTTTCTTCAAAGATTTAAAGTTCTTGTCATACAAGTCTTCGACTTGTTTGGTTAGAGTTACTCTGAGATATTTTATGCTATTTGTGGTTATCGTGAATAGGGATATTTCTCTGATTTCTTTCTCAGCCCCCCAACAACCTTCAACATGAATGTCTTTACTAATTCTGTTCTTTGTTTCTGTCTTTCTTCTGTATAGCAGCAGTGAACCCAGTGTATCAGATCTTCTATCAACCTGGCTCATCTAAAGTTACTGGACACTGGCCACAAGCATGAAATGTTGACTTTAAGAAAGGCCATTACTGTGTCACAGGTGAGAGCAATCATCAGAAGAGAAGTCTGCATCACCACCTTGCCATGCACCCCTGTCAATTGTTTCAGTCCCCTTATATGTCATATATCATTAATTTATGTTTCTGGCTTATGCAGGTTCTGCACTCATGTGCCTAAATTCTCAGAGAGACATATATACAAACATAATTAAAAATTAGGAAAAATAAAAATGTATATTCAGTGTAGCCAGATGTTTTATGTAATCTTTTGTATATAAAACATATAGAATACCTGTTTTGCATTCTTGGGGATTTGGAATGGTTTAGAATATTAGGGTTATTGTCCACAAGGAAGCCAATATATGTTTTGTATAATGCAGACTGAGAGTTGGACTGTAATCTATTTTTGTTTTTGTCTTAACATTATGTATCCATGTTTTTACTGAAGCAAGCTAGTCTACTCTCTTGGTGCATATTAGAGACACTTAAAAGCCAGGAGAATATTGGTACTGATTATTTCAGAATCTGTAGTGTCTATAGGCTACCAATGTATACCCACTGCTTATAAGTGTTTTGAGAATACTATATAGCAATTGTTTGACACTGTGCTAATTCCACCTACAGTGAATCTTTCCTTTTTGTAATCAAGGTCAATCTTTTAATAACTAGTAGATAGTAGCATTTGTACATCAGTAAAATATATGAATAACTTGGGAACATGACTGACAGAGTGTCCTTTAGCAAATAATGAATGTGTTGGACTGGTCCCTGCAGTTCTGTCCAGAAGAAGCCATCTGTTCATTTGCTTGTAAAGTTGGAAAGTTTTGTTTAAAATAGTCAATGAATCAAATACCGTGGATAAATTATACAGCTTCATTTTACATTTTAGCTGTATGACTGGGCTTGATTGAACACACTGGGACTCATTTTGAGGCTGGCAGCATGTCAAGAGAATCCTAGGTCTAGTCTCTTGAATTAGGAAGGTGGTTGGTTTGGTTTCAGACTTTCTTAAACCTGTGTCCATTATTCTGTATAGGTATCTTGCATAAATTTTTATTTTAGTTTGATGCTTATATGCATAGGTTTTGAAAGTTATTTTAATTGAAAAGTAATAATTGCATATGTGTGTGGGATTAAATGTGACATATAGTTGTGTGTCATAATTTAAAAACACTTAGCATATTATCTCACTAATTTTTAAAATATTAAACATTAATATATAACAAAGTTGCAAACAAGGAATAGTTCACACTGAAACTAAACCAGACCAAAAGACTACATAACTCAGTGAACGTTGACACAGTTAGTCAAAGAGCCATTCAAAATGGAGGTTGTTTTCCTCCACTCATTCAGTTCTTGTTGTGTTGAGAATATGTTAAAAGTACTTTCTTGGAAGCCGTTCTGAAATAAGAGATATATGTGATTGACTGTGGTCACTAGAATTTGTCTCTTTCTCAGCTACAAGCTTGTACCCTTTAACCAACATCTCATCAGCACTCTAAGAGTATATCTATTGTCTCTTGCATGTTAGTGAAATCATTGCATGTCTATCACTTTGTGTCTTACTTATTTAATTGATCTTTGTGTCCTCTAGATTCAGTTACATTGGAGCAAATGACAAAGTCATTCTTTTTAAGACTGAATGGAAATCCATTGTTTGGATGTGTCACATTTTCTTCACTGATGGACACTATTAGGTTCCAAGAGAAGCACCCAAAGAAGGACCAATAGCCACATATGCAATAACAAAAGCACTTTATTAATTCCAACATTGGAGTAGCACTTGGTGACCTCCAAAGAAGGGCACAAGCTCCTTTTAAGCAGAGTTAGGGGAATTCCAGAGAGGAGGGATTAATCTGAGGCTGATTGGTGGAAGAAAGATTAGTATGGGGACTGACTGGTGGAAGGTCCTACTGGTTAGGGACCTTCCAACAGCAAGGTAGGGAAAGCTGTCTTTAGAGACTGTGGAGGGGCACCTGCTGAGCTAGAAAAGGGGATTTGGGGGCCTGTTGAGCCAGTAGAAGGCTGTGGTTTTTCTGAGGAGTTTCTGTTTAGCTCTGTCCCATTTTACTGAATTGAAACTAAGCTTAGATTTCTGTCAGGCTATTAGGAGAGATTTATTATATTATTAAATTATAAATATTATTATATTTGTCACTTGCCCCCACCTCTCTCAGAAACATCCTTTGCTTTCCTATTTTGGCTATTGTGGGTGATACATCAATAGACCCAGTAGTAGTGACACCCATTTTGCACTCTCTTATAGTCCCTTTATGTGTGTACCCTGAAGCAGGAGTTCTAGATCTCATGGTACTTACATTTTCTGTTTTATTTTTCTTTGAGAAGCCTCCATGTCATTTTCCATAATAGTTATACTAACTTACATCCTAACAAACTCTTTGTTAAAAACAGATAAAATGTGGTTAAGTTATATAACTTGGATATTCATGGCATCTTCTCTTTTCTGAACACAAACAATGAATTCTAGTCTGAGAAATTGAGTCCTTTCTTAGAGAATACTTTTAATGAGTTCTCATATTTAAATCTGAATATTTCTACTCAATACAAGTACAAAACAATGATTCCTTCCTTCACAAAAACAAGGGAAAATAAACAGTCATAGCAAAATCAGAAAGCATTTGAGGTGGAACTGGACCAAGTTGCATTTTACCTATTAAATTATGATTAAAATTTTCCAAATATTTAGGATATTTCAGCTCATTTAAGGAGAAAAATATCTATCACTAATGATGATTTTTAGTAGATCCATCCTCTTTCATACAAATCCCAAACAGTTTTCTAGTTGGAAGAACTTACATAAAATAGCAAACATTATAAACAACTGATGTGTTCTAATGAAGGTTCGAACAATTGAGAAAATTAACCTTTCTGCTTCCCATATCAAACTACATGGCAGTTTCTAAGAACTATCTAAGCAACTGTGGAATTACCAAAAACTAGCAAGCAGTGGAGGAAGACATTTTTTGTGTTGCTTCTACATTATTCTTAAGATGCAATTAAATAGTAACTAGAATAAAAAATGAGAGATCAATTCTTAAAGTGTAAGACACTAATATATTTCAAATTTACCAGTAAAGTGAAGACAATATTTATAACTTAACTTGTTAATATACTCTATCAAACATTTAAAATTTTAATTTAAAGCTGTAGTAATAAAATAGTCAAATTTATATTAAGTGACAATAAAGTTAGGTATATATTGGAAAGATTAACATAAGATATAGAGTTATTAAATTTCTATCATGAAAAACTTTGACTATAGTGGCTGCAGAGATGACTCAGTAGCTAAGAACATATGCTAATCTTACTGAGAACCCTACTTAGGTTCCCAAATCCAGATGGTGGCTAACAACCATCTATAATTCCAGTTACAGGGGATCTGATACCCTCATTTGGCCTCAGCAAGCGCTAGGCATGCATGTGTCCCACAGAAATACAGGCAAATAAAACATAAAACAAAAATAAAGCTGTAAAGATAGCTTTGCATACTTTAAGCAGCCCATAGTCCAATACAGAAGAAGTGGTGATTTTTGTATTTCCATTTTTCACTTTTGTTATTGAATACTTTTGATATTCAAAATCACACACAATTATAAATAAGCTGAATAAATAAAATTACTGACCATTAAACATTAACAATTCAAGTGATTAAATGAATGCATTGGCATATATTTTCCTGTCACTTTCCCTAAATTCAGAGACTGAAGAAGTGATGTGTACGTGCTAGGGAGCCAGCAAAGAGACAATTCCTGATATTTGAGTTGTCTTGTTTGTATGGCAGTTGTTCAAAGTGACACTAATTTTGTTTATTTTAATATCTGGCCTAAGAAAGCATCTTCAACAAATGGTGCTGGCACAACTGGATGTCAACCTGTAGAAGAATGAAAATTGACCCATATCTATTACCATGCACAAAACTCAAATCCAAATGGATCAAAGACCTCAATATCAGTCTGACCACACTGAACCTGATAGAAGAGAAATTGAGAGGTACCCTACAACAGATGGGCACAGGCGATTGCTTCCTAGGTATAACCCCAACAGCACAGACATTAAGGGCAACATTGAATAAATGGGACCTACTGAAACTGAGAAGCTTCTGTAAAGCAAAGGACACTGTCACTAAGACAA
>NW_004949165.1:1076023-1085772 GCF_000317375.1 Microtus ochrogaster | reverse complement strand
AGGAACTCAGGACCAAGAGGGGTGCACCCACCCACTGAGACAGTGGGGCTGATCTATTGAGAGCTCACCAAGGCCAGCTGGATTGTGACTGAAAAAGCAGGGGATAAACCCGGACTCTCTGAATATGGCGGACAATGAGGGTTGCTGAGAAGCCAATGACAATGGCACTGGGTTTTGATCCTACTTCTTGTTTTGGCTTTGTGGGGGCCTAGCCAGTTTGGATGTTCACCTTACTAGACCAGGATGGGGGGGGAGACTTTGGACTTTCCACAGGGCAGGGAACCCTGACTGCTCTTCAGACTTGAGAGGGAGAGGGAGAGGTGTGGGGGAAGGGCGGGAGGAGTGGGAGGCTGGGAGGAGGCGGAATTTTTTTTTCTTCTCAATAAAATTAATTAATTAATTAATTAATTAATTAATTAATTAAAAAAACTATCTGGTCTAGAGTCTAGATAGTTTGTTAGAAGGAAAATTTGAAAGAATTCACAAGGGGACGGGGAGATAGCTCTATGCGTAAAGTATTTTCTGGGAAAGCACAAGGAACAGAGTTCAAATCCCCAGAGCTGGGAGCAGCAGTGCACATCTACAGTCCCTGGACTCCTAAGGAGAGATGGGGAGTACAGACAGGAAAGTCTCTGAGTTCACAGGCCAGTTCACCTCTATGTTTGTATTAGCACACCACAGAAGACTGTTGCAGTCAAGGTGGAAGGCTAGAACTGATACTGCAATTGTCCTCTGACCCCTCCCCCCAATCACCTTGGGACACATGAACCCACTGCACTAATACACCCACCCAAACACCCACACCCCCACACCCCCACACACACACATGACAGAGAGACAGAGAGTAATTCACTATGTTCAATGTAAAATTCTCAGAATATTTTGTCTTGCTACCCTTTCTCTTAATTGTTTGAAATTTAGATAAAAATATGTAAAAATAAAAATCACAGATGCACTTCTCATTATATTTGCTTCTGAGAAGAAATTCACTTAGCACTTTAGTATGACTAAAAGACAAAAATTTGGTAACCCAGACCCAAAAAGATGAATATGGTATATACTCACTCATAAGTGTATTGTAGCCATAAATAAAAGACATCGAGCCTATAATGAGAGATCCTAGAGAAGCTAAATAAGAAGGTGAATCCAAAGAAAAACATATAGTTATCATCTGGATATTGGAAAGAGACAAGATTGCCAGGCAAAAATTGGAAACTTGGGGGTGGGGATGGGGTGGGAGTAAGGGGAAATGGGGAGAAAAAAGTGAGAAGGGGAGGATGGGGAGAGCTTGGGGGAATGGGACGGTTGGGATGGAGGCAGGGTGGATATGGGAGTAGGGAAGTATCTATTTTAATTAAGGGAGCCATTTTAGGGTTAGTGAGAGACTTGACTTTAGAGGTGTTCCCAGTTGTCCAAGGAGATGTCCCCAGCTAGATCCTTTGGCAGCTGAGGAAAGGGAGCCTGATATGGCCCTATCCTATAGCCACACTGATGAATATCTTGCATATCACCATAGAACCTTCATCTGGCGATGGATGAAGCTAGAGACAGAGACCCACACTGGAGCACTGGACTGAGCTCCTAAGGTCCAAATGAGGAGCAGAAAGAGAGAGAACATAAGCAAGGAAATTAGGACCGCAAGGGGTGCACCCATCCACTGAGACGGTGGGGCTGATCTAATGGGAGCTCACCAAGGCCAGCTGGATGATGGAGCATGTGATCAAATGGACTCCCTGAACATGGCTGACAAGGAGGGCTGACTGAGAAGCCAAGGACAATGGCACTGGGTTTTGATCCTACTGCATGTACTTACTTTGTGGGAGCCTAGTCTGTTTGGATGCTCACCTTCCTAGTACTGGATGGAGGGGGGAGGACCTTGGACTTCCCACAGGGCAGGGAACCCTGACTGCTCTTTGGACTGGAAAGGGAGGGGAAGGAGGATGGGGGAGCAGAAGGGAAATGGGAGAAGGTGGAAAATTTTAATTAAATAATATAAAAATAAATTTAAAAAGACAAAAATTTGACAAATTGAAAAGGGTCTTTCAAATAGTGTACAGGATGCTGCCAAAGGATATAGGATCCAACCTAGATCTTAGGAATTTATTGATCTGGAAAGAATAAAAGTCAGTTTACTACAGAAATACCTACATTGTTAGGTTTGTCTCAGTGCTATGCATAGTAGCAAAGCTCTGGAACCAGTCTAAGTATCTGTATCAATTGTACCCAAGTGTGCCCAAACATACACACACACACACATGCACACACACACACACACATTTTAATCAGCCATAAAGACAAAGACAATTGAAAATAATGTGGTTTGCATGAAAGTAAGGGAAACTGGAGATTGTCATATTAAGCGAAATAATTGTCTTTCTAAGAAATACCACAAGAATTCTCCCAAATGTGGAAACTTGTTTGCCCAGGGAAGGTGAAAGTAAAAGGGAGGGTATTGGAGATTTAGAAGAGAATAAGGGAAAAAAGGAAGTAGAGTGGAACCAATACAAAAATATTTTTAATCATTAATCTGAAACAAAACATTTTTCTTTTGATCCCTAAAATTTTTTATACTTTATATAATTTTAAACTACATTGTATCTCATCTAAAACTAACTTCAGTGAATCATGCAAATATTTAAAAACCTCAATTTAAATTAAAAAATATCATTCAAGTTTTAAACATATCAACCCCAGATGGTAATATTTCTGGACCAAAGTTGTGTGTCATGCGAATGACGAAGACTTAAGCCATGAATGTGTCATTCAACCAAATGGAATTCTCTGGGTAAATTGAGTTTGCCTCTTCTTAAAAACATTTTTTGAAAGATGGGAAACTTTTTATTAGTATTTTGTTATTTATCCTAACACATTTCAGAACACAGCTATATAAATATTTATTTATGATTTGTAGCCGATCCTTCAGTGTTGATTTCCTCCAAGGAATCAAACCATTTGTAAATAGGAATGTCTCTATCCCTCCTCTGGAGCTTATGCCCCTAATTATTCTTTTTCAATTGAATCCGATAATTTCTCCAATATGATGTGCAAAAAGGTAGTAACTGTAAATATTTTGAATCTTGCTTCTAAATTTACTGGCAATCAAAATTAATTATTTAGAATTTGTTATGTGGGTGCTAGAGAGATGACTCAGCAGTAAAGTAGAGTGCTTGCTCTTCAGGGGGACTGGAATTCTTGTCTCAATGTCCCTGTGTGATGGCTCACAACTTTCTCTAACTCTAGCTCAAGAGCCAGGGTATTCAATGTTATCATCTGGCCTACAGATGATACCATATACATATACCACACACATATTCTGTCTCACAGCATGCATGTCTACATATGCCACACACACATACTTCCTCTCACATGTACATGCACTCACACACACATACATACAAATAAAATAAAATATTTTTTAAAGGATCATTATTTAGTGGGATATGTGTGTGTAATTTTATTTGGCTTTGTGCCTCAATTACTTGAGTAACCCACTCAGTTCAACCAAGTGGAATTCTCAAGATAAATTGAATTTGCCTTTTCTGAAAAAAATTCTTGAAAGATGGAAATTTTTTTAGTAGTTTGGTTTTTGTCTAACTGATATATGGATGTTTAATTATTATATATTATGAGAACAATAACTCAGACACTGATGTTTTTACTTATAGGTTTTTACTTCTTTATCATACCTCAGTTTCTTTTTATGGAGCACAACAATTATTTGTTATGACTGAATCTACATTTGGGAACTTTAATTTCTGTTAAAATTTGGTTTGATTTTAAATTGATACCAAATGAAACGTTTTCTTATAGCTTTAAATCTTTTCCCCATATGTCCACTCATCACTATTTTCTTCTGATTTCAATGTAAAATCTAAATTTCACAATAATTTTAGCTCTTAGAATGGTCCTATGATGCTGATTCCATTAAAAACATAACCAAAATCACTAATAGAAACATATTCAAAAGGTGTCACACATTCTTATTTAGACAAATATGAAATTCTATATGCCATTCCACTTCAGTCTTGTAAATCTGAGAGCGTCACTGATACTACAAAAGAATTAATCCTTGGGTGAGCTCAGATACACAAGTGTCTTAATTATTAAGCTGACTATGTTTGGGCACACCTTCTCCTAAGATGTACATTTCATAACGCCGTCAGCTAATGAATGCTAAACAATTTTGAAACTAAGTTAAAGATTTTGAGAATGGATATTATTTTGGGTTAATGGAATCACATGATCCTCGAGGCTATATCACTGACTTTGAATGAGACATCTTGGTTAGAAAGAGAATCAGGCAGGTCTAAACAGGATGGGTAAAGAAAGAAATATTTCCTAGGCCTACAGACATCATCTGCTAACACTGTTTTAGCCCACCCTGATATTTAATCCTAGTTGTCATCTTGACTGGATTGAGAAACTTCTGGAAATTTGGTCAAAAACACTTCTGTGTATGTTTGTGAGGCTACTTCTAGAGACTTAGAATTTGGGTCAGTGTATGGAGTTGAATTTGTCCAACATTGCACAATATACGAGGTTGTGGGGAGGTGGGCAGAGCTCCCTATGAGAGAAAACTAGCAGGAAAGGCATGCAAATTCTAAGATGTTCTTGAGCAGGTGGCTTTATTTGCTTGCTTTTTCTGCTGCCACCGCCGCCACCGCCGCCTCTGCCTCTGCTGCTGCTGGTGATGATAATGATGATGGTGGTGATGATGACAATGGAAAACTAGATCCTTTGGCATTTGAATATTGACTTATTTTAACAATCCACCAGAGCTCTTCCACAGCTTTTACCTTGGATTGAAGCTGTATCATTGGTCTCTCTTGCTCAGAGGCTCAAATTTTTGAAATCAGCAGCTGATTTGCTCATCTCTCCAGCCTACAGAAAATAATCTGGGGCTTTTCTGATCATCTAAGCCAATTTAGTAAGCCCCCCCCTCTCTCTCTGTGTATATATATATGTATATATATATACATATATATATACACACACATATACTATCTCTATATATACATATTATACATATATATGTGTATAATTTATTCTTTCTCTCTGGGGATTCCTAATACATCCAATGATATCCCTTTCAAATTTCTGATCTGCAGAATTAAGAAAAAGAAATTTGAGTTGCCTATGCCACTAGAGTTGATTTGTTATGGTAGCATTTAAGAGGCCTGTGGTGAGTTGTGAACATTGGAGAGTGTCCCACATTTCTCATCTGTCTTATGGCATCATGGGCAGGTGAAAGATGCCTGCCTGCCCATCAGTGACTGGGGCAGATAGGAGAGCTGACCTTGTGGTCATAATAGTAGGAGATCTACCCATGATGCCCACCAGTTGTAATACTTGGGATACCAGGCCCTGCACCCTTCTAGGGCAGCCCAACAGAGCAGAGGATGTGAATGAACCACTCCCAAAGTTGTGAGCATGGGACAGTTGTCCCTATTACCCATTTGCCTTGTGGTGGCATGGGCACAGAAGAGTTGCCCCCACTTTGCCCATAAATGCCTGAGGCAAGTAGCAGTTCTGACCCTGTAGTCATAAATGTGGGAGAATCATACCTGACCCCCACCAACTACAACACTCAGGAGAGCAGGTCCTGCACCTCACTAGGGCAGCACAATAGAACCAACATTGTTAGCACTGGTGTAGGTGAACTAACCCTGAAATTGTGACCATGGGAGAGCTGACTTCAGTTCCCATCTAGTATACCAACCCCACAACTGCCCAGGCCCAGACCCAGGGTTATGATTTGGCTTGTTCCAATGTCTACCCCATCTGTGATCTGCTGGACCACTGGAAAAGTTAGCTGACCCACAGACCCAAAGCTACAGAATCTCCACAACACAGGGCCGCAATGGGATATCCAGGAAGAAACCTAGTGAGGGCCTAACATCAAACGTGTGTGGAGACCAGGGCAAGTGGCAGTTCTGACCTCGAACCAAACCAATGACTGAAATAAACACTTGCAGGTAGAGATGTATGGACAAAGGTATATGGCATGACTCGTTGGATCGCTTCCATGGTGAGATTTTTAATTCTTTCCCTTTTTTTTATTTTCCTCATTTTATTTTTTCCTTTTTTCCTCTTGAATTTTGTTTTATTGGGAAGTTAGAGATGAAGGACAGATGTGAAGGGGTGGGAGTGAATGAAATCACGATATACACAGGCAAAAAGGACTGTTGTGAAATAAGCACTGAAAGCACAAAGTCAGGGACCATCCCTAGATGAAGGATGTAAGTCAGTATGAAGTGGTTTAACCAATGGCAATACAGTATGAACAACATTGCATCAGTGTAATACAGGATATCTGTATCTCTAACAATGGGGAGGAACACAGCGTTGTACCTGGGAGCTGACAGCCAATTCATTGCCATCAAATAATTTACTTTTGCTCTACATTTTCATCTGTCTATAGCCATCTATTTATCTTCAAACTTGACATAAAAGTACACATTTCACTTTCCTCTGATTCATAATTTCTGAAGGCATTAAGGTTGTGTGGAATTTATAGTAAATGATTCTGTAATTTTTTTAAGCTTTTTTTTCCCCATGTCATAGTTATAAAGTTGGCTCAGAATGTGAACAGAAATCTCTTCACCCCTGATATTGTCAGATGAACCAAGGGGGGAAATTCATTTGAATTAAAAAAATGCATTCAAAATTAGAAATAGCTTATAGCCGGGCGGTGGTGGCGCACGCCTTTAATCCCAGCACTTGGGAGGCAGAGGCAGGCGGATCTCTGTGAGTTCGAGGCCAGCCTGGTCTACAAGAGCTAGTTCCAGGACAGGAACCAAAAGCTACAGGGAAACCTTGTCTCGAAAAATCAAAAAATCAAAAAAAATAAATAAAAAATAAAAAATAGAAATAGCTTATAAATGGGAATTTGTTAAGAAATTTTTAATATGCCTATTACTATTTAAATATAACATTTAATACTTATAAAATATTTAAATTTGTTTACTAATACATAAAAGGGTTTTATGTATCTTTTGGGAATAGTTTTATGAGAATGTGTTATCTTTAAATATAGGTCTTGGAGAATATCCTAATTTGAATGACAGGCAAGCAGTGTTCTCATACTGAATTCATCTTAGCCTGTTTGGTATTTTATACTCCTACTGAAATAACAACCTAACAAAACCAAACTAACAATAAAACGGCAGTCAGAGGAAAACTTGGACCCTTTTTAGTCAATTCATGTTGTTTTGTATTGCTAATATTTCTATTTATATATTATTTTAGTTGTCTGTGTATGTGTGTGTATGATGGAAGTAGATTCTTATAACATCATCCCAAGAGTTGCCAGTACTTGCAAGTTTCAAATAAATATTCTTGACAGAACCAGAAAGTACTTTGCTAGGCCAGTAAGTTGATCCTGTTTCTGTTCAGTGCAAAAGATAATTAGTGCATGTTTCTCAGGAAGTCTTGTTAAAAGGCTAGCAAAACAAGAAAAGAAAAAGCAATAGATACGTAAATTTACTTATCTTCATTTTATAACAGCTTAGAAAATGTGGGATGACTAAGAACATATTCATGTCTTTAGTAGATCCAGCCCATTTTTATATAAAATAGTAAAGACACTGAAAGAAAGTAAGATTGGCACAGTTTTTTCTTTTTTTTTTAAATCATATAGGAGGCCTGGAAAGATGGTGCAGAAGTTAAAGCTCTTGCTGTAAAAGTAAGTGGCCTAAAGTTCAGATCCTCGGAGCCCGTGCAAATACCAGCTGGAGAAACAGACCACCTGCAGTGATATTTCCTTTGTATTTTAATAAATAAATCTTTCCTGAAGATCAGAGAGTAAAACTGGTCAGCCATACAAAATAGGCAATGGCTGCACACAACTTTAATCCCAGTAGCCACACTTGTTAGCCATAGAAGCCAGGTAAGAGTAGTGCACACCTTTAATTCCAACACTAAAGAGGAATATAAGATGGGAGGAGACAGCTCTCAGCTCAGTCTCATTCTGAGGATTCGTGGAGGCAGGATAGCCATTTTGATATGAGGTAGAGTTAAGACCCAGTGACTAGCTGCTTTGCTTTTCTGCTCTTCAGGTTGAACCTTAATACCTGGCATTTTATTATTTGTGCCACAGTTACCTATAACCCTAGCAGAGACAGGGAATCTTCATGTCCAAGCTGTTGTGTAAATCCACCTGTATCAATGAACTCTGTAGGCATTTGGTTAAGAAGCCTTGCTCAAACAATAAAGTGGAAGAGACACCAAGGAAGATACCCAGTTTCAGTCTTAGGCTTCCATACCCATACACACATATGTACCTGCTAACACATGAGTTCACACACACACATGTGAACACTTGTACACATGTGTACACCATACACATGTGCATGTAACTTGAAGAAAATCAATTTATATAGGAAATGTTGAGGTTATACCCATTTCATCCCTTGGAAATACAACTTTACTTTCCATCTTTGTGTAATGAAGTTGTTCATTTTTTTAAATTGATTTTTATTGAGTTCTACAATTTTCTCTGCTCCCTTCCCCGCTTCTCCCATTCCCTTCAACCTTTGTTCATTTTTATTTAAAATAAACCAAAACAAGGCAAGAATGGCAATATGTGATAGTCATAGATAGCTCTGTGAGTGTGTATGTGTGTGTGTGTGTGATTTATTGGTTAGTATTTTTTTCCCAATGCAGGTAATTTGTACAATTTGACTCCAAGTGCTCTCCATGACCAAGGGCCCAGAAAACATTTCCTTAGCACTTTCTATCTGTGCTCTCTTGACTTCATTAAAATTTCATTTGGATCCGACCATCTGGTTTTATTAATAGTCCCACAAAAGAGTAGCCCCTGCCGGAGCTTGAACACCATGATCCATTCTCTTTGATTATTGTTCAGCAATTCTGCTAATATGACCACTCCTCCTGAGCAGCGGCTCATTATGTTTTGCCATTGTTTGTGAGAAGGAATATCAAATGGGTAGCAAAGTAACTTGCAGTGAATTATGCTGTTGACAGGCTAGTGACTGAGGAGTTGTATCATTTTGTTTAGTTTTGTTTTGTTTCAGGAATTGTGAGAGAATAGCCAAGTTGCAGTTGGCCTTTGAATTATAAATTATTTTGAAACTAAACAAAGAGTTTCCCTACTCCATTCTCACCATCTACCACTCCAGTTCTGGCCCCCAAAAGCACCAGGCACACACATGGTGCACATGCACACACAGAAGCAGACACTCATACTTAAACTGAGAAAAAGTAAAGCTTTTCAAAAGAAAGTTTTAAAGTAACATCCTCAATATTAAAGCTTACTAGTGTCTTTCACAGCAGTCAGTGCAGAAAAAACACATGACAATAATAGTGTTTATCTACAGTGAGGCTGTTATAAACATTCTGATGTATACTGTGTGTCACTGCACATTTTTCATATGAAGCATAATTAAAGTATCCTTCAAGAGTTGTATATGAGAGATTCATTTCTGAGGACAAGCAGCTGCCAGTCTTGGTCACCTGGTCACAGTCGAGGAAATGTTAATATCACACTCTGTGCTCTACACTTTTTGATCTGATTTACCTGTGTTGTGCAGACTGGTTTGCAGAGATGAGTTTATCAGATGATTCAGAGAGTATAACTCCTAGTATCATGCTCCTTAACCATTGTGTGGCTGTCAGTGGCTTGGTTTCCTACAACCTTCATCTGGCGATGGACCCACACTGGAACACTGGACTGAGCTCCCAAAGTCCCAATGAGGAACAGAAGGAGGGAGAAGATGAGCAAGGAAGTC
>NW_004949165.1:1061112-1075663 GCF_000317375.1 Microtus ochrogaster | reverse complement strand
AAAAAATTAAGAATAAAAAAAAAAAGAAAAAAAAAAGAAAAACAGAGAAATGTAATAAAAAGAGAATTTTGTGTTTTTAAATTTCCATTTCTAATTTTCTATGTGGGTGCTGGGGATCAAACTTGAGTCCTCTGAAATAGAGGCCAGTGCTCTTAAACTCTGACTCATCTTTTCAACCTTGTTTACTCTCCGTTAAAAAATGAAAAGATTCCCCTTCTGGGGAAAAAGAAATAGGGAGGAGACTAGAGTTACCTGCTAAGCTAAGGCTAATGCAGGGAGTCTGTTGGGGCCCTGTTTCCTTTTATTGGGTTTCTGAGGAAAACTGTGGTCCAGAATCCTAGATAATCTCCTCAGTCATAAGCGAGTAGAACTGGAATTGAGAGACCACCTTTGTCCATGGTTGTGCTGTGCGTCCTGTTTTCATGGGAAGAAGAGCTGCCTCTGAGAAAGGGGCACTCTTGGGATCAAAGGACACCCTAACTGAAGGAACAGTTGGGGTTCCCAGATCCATTTCTGCAGGTCATCCTAGCAGAACTTTACTTAGACCCAGTCATAAAGATTCCAACTTGAACAGCCAACCAGGGTAGGTCCATGTGCAAAGGTAAATTACTTTTTTTTTCAGATGCTATTCTAGAATTGGCCATTGTGTGGGAGCTGGTATCAAATTCTAGAACAATGTATAAGAAGCCATTGAAATGTCTAAAATCACCTTTAAAAAAAAAGAAAAGAGAATAAATTATAAATTTAGTTCTCAGAGAATGGGACCCAAAATGAAGTGTAGACAAAAGGAAGTAAAGCTTAATTTTTTTTCACATGGCATTTGAACTTCACAGCCATTGTGCCAGCAGGACGACAACTATGTGGAGCCATGAAATCAGCTTAGAGGTGAGTGTTGGAAAGCAAGAGAATGGGGAGTTCTGGAAGTGTTTCAAGCCAAATATGACTTATGTGTTTTGTTTTGTTTTGTTTTTACTTTTTTCTTTATTTTGATTTAAAAGATAAACATTTCTTCCATTGTTCCAAAGTATCTTTAACACCTACAGGTTAATAGCAATGGCTTTCTAACTTTCCTTCGAAAGGATTTTAGTTTTGCTGTTAAATTTAAGCTCTTCGGGCCACCTGCAATTAATTTCTATACACTCTAAGATTATTTGTTCTATTTTCAGTGACCAATTCCTACTAACATACACATTGCATAGTTTCTACTTACTAAAGTCTGTGTTGATATCTCTCAATAAAATGTTATAGATATTTATAACATTTTATTTAAAATCAACTTTTCATTTGTTCATTTTTATGTATTGTAAATGACCACACAAAGAATTGAATTTTATTATAGCATATTAAAATAAGTCTTTAGGATATTTTTATCCCACCCTCACAGTGCTCTCTCTTCTTTCATTCCCCCATATCTGGTTCCCTTCCTCCTCCTAAAACGATACCCCCATTGCTCTCATTTCATATCTATTTCATTTTATAAGCATGGATTTACTTTTAAGTCCACTTTTGTTACATAGCATGAATAATATTAATTGAAGTATATAAAGATTATAAAGTGAATAGAGATCTTTTGTCTTTATGTACTTAAGATTTCTAGTTACCTTTTATTCTTTTTATATCGTAAATATTTATGAGGTATATCATGTTTTAATACATATATGCTTTGTGAAGTCAAACTAGCTATTCTACCAATCCCCTCCTCCCAAAAATAGACCTTGTTTCTCTGCAAAATTTTAGTATACAACTGTCTTGTACTATACTAAACTTAGCCTCTATAATTTTTGGTTTGTTTTATTCTTTAGAACCGATCACAAAAAAAGAAATTTATGCAGGATTATTTTCATGCTACATACATACAAAGTCACTTGTTTAAAAGTATCTTTTGTGTCCTTTGAGAAAAAATCCAGTAAGAAAATAAATACTCCCAAATATGTAACATTCCTGTGACAGATTCCAGTGTTGTTCAGTAAACATTTCTTCCCCTGGAGCTGGAGAATAATTCCCAGTCTATTCTCTCTTTGGAATTAATCACAAAACTTCTTTCTGCTAAAGAAATGTGAATGGATAATGTGAGTCAAAGGCTTCAAAATGCATGAATAGCTTGGATTGCTTGTTGTTTTATATCAGTTCTCACACAAACTGCTGCTCTAGAGAGGTACAAAGCATAACGGAGCCCCATCTTCGATCCAGCATCAAGTCCAAGCAGAGCACTTGAGATAGCAGCCAGCTTCCACCAAGAAGAGAGGAATTTTAGCTGACCTGCTAAGTGGGAAGTGTTCAGTTTCAAGTGACAGCTGTGGGTGGAAGGGCAAATCCCCACTCATGCCTGTTTTTAAGTTTAGTTTCTTCCATGTTACTAGTTTTTAAAAGAATTTTAATAATTAAATAAATTATTAATTGTTTCTTTATTTCTCATTCCAGCTACAGTTTCTTCCCTATTCTCACCTTCCAGTCCCTTTCCCACCCCTCTGCAACCACTCCCCATCCACTCCTCATCCATTTCTGTTCAGAAAAGGACAGATCTCCTATGAATATCAAGAAAACATGGAATATCAAGTTACAGTAATACTAAGACTGGACAAAGTGACCTAGTATGAGGAATAGGATCCCCAAATTTAGTAAAAAAGTGGAGACAGGCCCTATTCCTATTGTTAGGAGTTCCACAAGAGGAACAAGCTATATAACTGTCACCTAAATGCAGAGGGCCTAAGTCAGTCCCATGCAGGCTTCCTGGTTGTTGTATTTGTAAGACCCTGTGAGTCCAGCTTAGATGATTCTGTGAGTTTTCTTGTGGTGTTTTTGACCCCTCTGACTCCTACAATCTTCTCTCCCTCTTCTGCAGGATTCTCCAATATCCACCTAATGTTTGGTTGGGAGTCTGCATCTGTTTGCATCAGTTGCTGGATGAAGGTTCTCTGATGACAACTGGGCTAAGCACCAATCTATCTGTACAGCAGAATATAGTTAGGCATCATTATATTAACTTTTCCCCCTCTAGTCACGTTTGGTTCTATCATATGTCTCTGTGTCATCCAGCTTGTGGGTCCTGGTACTCTAGGCAGTATCAGGTGGGCTTACTCTCCTGGCATGGGTTTTAGGCTAGAGTAATCATTGGTTGGCCATTTCCCAAATCTCTAATGCACCTTTACTCCAGCACATTCCATAGTCAGGATAGAATGTAGGTTGAAGATTATATGGCTTGGCTGGTTTCCTACTGCCTCCATTTGAAGTGTAGCCTGTTTCAGGTGATGACCAGTTTAGGCTACATATCCACTATTGTTAGGAGTCTTAGCTGGGGTCATTCTTGTAGATTCCTGAGGGATTCTCTTGTGCCATGGTTTTACCTGACCTTGAAATGCTCCCCCACTTTCCATGTAGTTTCCTTCAGTACTCCCCCCTACCTGATCGCTCATGTTCCTATCCCCATCTGCCATCAGTCCACTCATAAAAATCTTCTATTTTCATTCTGACAGATGTAAGATGGTATCTTAGAGTTGTTTTGATTTGTATTTCCCTGATCGCTAAGGAGATTGAGCATGACCTTAAGTGTCTTTTGGCCATTTGAACTTCTGTTAAGAATTCTCTGTTCAGTTCAGTGCCCCATTTTTTAATTGGGTTAATTAGCATTTTGAAGTCTAGTTTCTTGAGTTCTTTATATATTTTGGAGATCAGACCTTTGCTTGTTGTGGGGTTGGTAAAGATCTTCTCCTAGTCAGTAGGTTGCCCTTTTGTCTTAATGACAGTATCCTTTGCTTTACAGAAGCTTCTCAGTTTTAGGAAGTCCCATTTATTCAATGTTGCCCTTATTGTCTGTGCTACTGGGGTTATATGTAGGAAGTGGTCTCCTGTGCCCTTATGTTGTAGAGTACTTCCCACTTTCTCTTCTATCAGGTTCAACGTGTTCAGATTAATATTGGGGTCTTTAATCCATTTGGACTTGAGTTTTGTGCATGGTGATAGATATGGATCTATTTTCATTCTTTGACATGTTGACATCCAGTTATGCCAGTACCATTTGTTGAAGATGCTTTCTTTCTTCCACTTGTAGCTTCTTTGTCGAAAATCAGGTGTTCATAGGTTTGAGGGTTAATATCCGGGTTTTCTATTCTATTCCATTGATAGACTTCTCTGTTTTTATGCCAATACCAAACTGTTTTCAATGCTGTACCTCTGTAATAAAGTTTAAAGTCAGGGATGGTAATGCCTCCAAAAGTTCCTTTATTGTATAAGATTGTTTGGGGTATCCTGGGTTTTTTGTTTTTCTATATAAAGTTGATTATTGTTCTCTCAAGATCTGTGAAGAATTTTGTTGGGATTTTAATATTGAAAGTAAACAAGATTGCCAGGCAAAAATTGGGAAATTGGGGGTGGGGATGGAGTGGAGGTAAGGGGAGATGGGGAGAGAAAAGTGAGAAGGGGAGGATGGGGAGAGCTTGGGGGAATGAGATGGTAGGGATGGAGGAAGTGTGGGTATGGGGGCAGGGAAGTATATATCTTAATTAAGGGAGCCATTTTAGGGTTGGCAGGAGACTTGACTCTAGAGAGGTTCCCAGTTGTCCAAGGAGATGTCCCCAGCTAGATCCTTGGGCAGCTGAGGAGAGGGAGCCTGAAATGGCCTATCCTAGCCACACTGATGAATATCTTGCATATCACCATAGAACCTTCATCTGGCAGTGGATGGAGATAGAGAAAGAGACCCACATTGGAGCACTGGACTGAGCTTTCAAGGTCCAAATGAGGAGCAGAAGGAGGGAGAACATGATCAAGGAAGTCAGGACCGCAAGGGGAGCACCCATCCACTGAGACGGTGGGGCTGATCTAATGGGAGCTCACCAAGGCCAGCTGGATGATGGAGAATGTGATCAAACGGACTCCCTGAACATGGCTGACAAGGAGGGCTGACTGAGAAGCCAAGGACAATGGCACTGGGTTTTGATCCTACTGCATGTACTGACTTTGTGGGAGCCTAGTCTGTTTGGATTCTTACCTTCCTAGACCTGGATGGAGTGGGGAGGACCTTGGACTTCCCACTGGGCAGGGAACCCTGACTGCTCTTTTGACTGTAGAGGGAGGGGGAAGGGGAGAGGGGGGAGGTAAATGGGCGGAGAGGAGAAGGTGGAAATTTGTAATAATAATAATAATAAAATCCTCTATTTCTTTTTTCCAGGGAGATTCTGGCATCCCCCCCATGAACTTGCCTTGCTACCTAGACTGTCTGGGTCTGTGGATTGCAGTATTTTATAGCTAATATCCACTTATGCAGTATTTTATAGCTAGTATTCACTTATGGGTGAGTACATACCATGTTTATCGTTCTCATTCTGAGTTACTCTAGTCAATTGTAATCAGAGACTGGTTTTTTGTTTGTTTGTTTCCTGCCCACCCAGACCTTAATAATCACACAAAAACTAAAGTAATTACAACACCGGCCAATGAATGGCTTAGGCATACTTCTTACATTTTAAATTAACCCATTCCTATTATTTTATGTTTTTCCATGAGGCTTGTGGTTTGTTACCTCTTGCTTCTTGGGAAGCTACATGGCATCTGTCTGACTCTGCCTTCTTTCCGGTTTAATGCTTAAAGTTTAGTTTTCCTGTCTAGCTATAGTCTGCCCTTCCATGAACCAAAGCAGCATTTTATTAACCAGGGATAATAAAACATATTCAGAGTGTACAAAGGGGAATACCACATCACTCCTATTTCCACCCATTTGTCTTCAAATTTCCTGTTGTCCTTGTTTTTGGAAGCTAAGCTCCATTGTATAAATTTCCCATATTTTCCTTATCCTTTTTTTGGTTGAGGGGCAAATATGTTGTTGCCTGGTTCTGGTTACTACAAATAAAGCTGCTATAAACATAGTTGAACCATGTTATTAGTTTTTAAATATCTAAATTATATGAAACAAAAAATAATGAATAAGGGCATTAATAAAAAGAGAAACAGAACTGGATGATGATGTGTTGAAATAAGAGCGGTGGAGCTGCGTCCCCAGCACCCTGCCGCCCACATGGCTAGTTTAGCTTATGTCCTGAAATAATTACACGGAAACTGTATTCTTTTAAACACTGCCTGGCCCCAATAGTTACAGCCTCTTATTGGCTAGCTCTTACATATTGATCTAACACATTTCTATTATTCTATGTAGTCCACGAGCCGGCTTACCAGGAATGTTCTTAACCTGCATCTGTCTGGAGTGGGACACATGGCGACTCACTGACTCAGCTTCTTTCTCCCAGCATCCTGTTCTGTTTTCTCCACCCACCTAAGGGTTGGCCTATCAAGGGGCCTAGGCAGTTTCTTTATTCCTTAACCAATGAAATCAACAGATTGATATATGACACTACCACATCAATGATGGCACATGCCTTTAATCACAGCACTTGGGAGGCAGAGGCAGGCAGATCTCTCTGAATTTGAGGCCAGTCTGGTCTACACAGCAAGTTCCACAACAGGCACCAAAGCTACACAGAGAAGCTCTGTCTAAAAACCAAAAAGAAAAAAGAAAGAAAGAAAAAAGGAAAAAGAAAAAACAGAAACAGAAACAAAACCAGTAAGTATTATATTATCATCTCTTTATGTATATATCTATAATTTCCAAATTGGAAAATGAACAACGAAGTGTCTTTTTACTATAATATCTTTGAAGGTAAATCTGTCTTTAAGTTATGGATTTGGTTCATAAAATAACTGCATTGCTTAAATAAAATGAAGGGACCATTGCTAAAAGAAGACATTTGTTATATTCATGTGAGAGTGTCCTATTTGTATGGAATAATACATGGGCTATATTGAGAATGTCTTTAAAGAAGTAGGAAAAATGAAAACTAAACAAGATGGCTAAAAACATTAAAATATAATGTATATATTCGATCCATGTATAGAGCATATTTAGCCTTGGGAGTAAATAAAAAGATTAAATAATTAGATTAACAAGCCTTGAATGGCCAGAGAATGCTTTTTGTTGACAAGTGGCAAGTCAATACAATTAAGTCAACAATCAGCCAAACTTTAGAAATATAAGCAGACAAAAATTCCTTCCTAGAGTTTCAAATGGAGACTTTTTGTTTGGTTGTTTGCTTTTTGAGTAGGATTTCTCTGTGAGGCTTTGGAGTCTGTCTTAGATTTCACTCTGTAGACCAGCCTAGCCTCAAACTCACAGAGCTTTAACTCCCTCTGCCTCCTGAGTGCTGGATTAAGTGTGTGTGCCACCACAGACCCGCTCAAATGGAGACAGTTTTATAACAGTGTTATTTTTTTAAAATGTGGAAAAAACTCAGGTATCAAACCAGAAATAAAGTCACAAACTTTATCTCTCTCATTAATGTAATAGAATCAAGCAGCATGTACAAGTAAGAAGCAGAGCTGTGTGGTTTAGCTTTGATACAAAATCTTACCATTTTAGTTAATCTGAGGATGATTCCAGAATTTCTGATACCAGTAGCTGGATTCCAAATTGACCTTTTCAATCTTCTCTTAACTTGGCTTGCAATGCTGCCTTGCCTGTCACGATACAATCCGGAGCCGCGTGCATTTTAATTGTCAGGATACAATCCGGAGCAGCATGCATTTTAATTGCTTCTTCTGCTCTCTAAGGATGTGAGAGAGGGAGGAATGTTTTGTGTCAGCTGGGTTGTTTTTACTGAAACTAATAAGACATTTAGAAACACTCGGTGCTGTTGAAATTTCTCATTACGCCTACATTTTCCATTTATAATAGTTTTGTGTTGTGTACCTTGTAAGTAGGTAAGTGACGTAAACTCCCACAGCCTCCAACTGCCATTTTCTTATGTGCTGAGACTTGGTCTTAAAGGTTTTCTTGTTGAAAAATTTCATCATTCAGAATAGAATCTTTGATGCATCTTATAGTCTTTATAGATACCTCATATATTGTTTTAATAACTCTTTTAAATAGAGGCAGATACAGGCAGATCTCTGTGAGTTCGAGGCCATCCTGGTCTACAGAGCAAGTTATCGGACAGACTCCAAAACTTCAGAGAAACTCTGACTCCAAAAACCAAAATGAAAAAAAAAAAAGGTACTTTAATGTACTTTTTTTTTTCTTACTGAATTGTTCTCCGTTATCTGGGTATTTGAGACATTTTCTGCCTCCTTTGGTTGCTACTCACCATCAGTCTGCACACTATTTTCTGTCCTGTAGTCTTATATTCCAAAACACTTATCTTCCCTACTCTCTTATCTTCAGTAGAAAACTTAAAGCCTGCGATCTTCCAGGCAAATACATATTTTACTTAATATTGGAAGACACAATCCATCTCTACATAGGATGATTCTTTTGTAGTCTTGAAACACAATTTAGCTTATTACTATATTTCTCATAGCTGAGTTGCATTTTGCTCTTGTAAAGATTAGTGACAAAAAGAATGAAAAGACCATGATCCTGTGTCTTCTGAAGATGATTTCCTGCCTATTTTTAAACATTCACCAATTTAAACAAAAGCAGAGGACTAGCCAGCAGCAGTTTGGATAAATCCTTTTAGCCTCCTCAGTGCATGTCAGGTTGATACCCCAGTACAGTTGTACATTCTGACTGGCCATGTTCCATGGGCAGCCATTTCTATATTCAATGTTGTTGAGGACTCAAAGGCCTAAATTCAAGGTGGTGATGTAAAATAAGACAGGAATGTAATTAAGGATAATAGCTCTCAGTAGTAAAGCCAATCACTTTTTATCACAGTGTTGTTACTGCGTAAGATTTATTTTCTGCTACCACTAAAAATATAAACTTTTAAGGTGATGAATGCCTGAAAAAATTCTGTGAGGAGAGGATCAGAGAATGATCTCACCTAACAAGAATGTGATTAATTTGCCTTCTGAATTTTATGATCCAGTGAACAAGTACTAGTAACTGTGGCTTGAATTCAATCTTCTCATGTGTTCTGAAACATCAGGTTCTGAGAGTACCAAGAAGCCAAAGAAGGTATCACTTGGTGTCATAAAGGCTAATGCAAGAATGGGAGGGGAGGTGAATCACCTGATCCCCAAATTCTGACATTTATTTCATTTTCTCAATACTAATACACCTAGAATTGCTAAATATCTATTTATATTTTCAGGCACTTTGGATTGTCAAACAAAAAATTATAATTTGATATCTATAAAGTTATAAAGTATTAATGAAAATTTTGAAAAGCTGTTTTGGGGCCGGATAGCACAGACTTGTATTCCTTGATCTTTTGGAGGCTGAAGCAGGAGGATTTTAAGTTCAAGGCCATCCTGGGAAATTTAGTGATAGTCCTTCTCAAAATGTTGAAATGATGAAAAGGACTGGGAGACTGTCCAATGTTAGAAAGTCTGCTAGCAATGAGAGGCCTTAAGCTCAAATAAACTACAGCAGATAGACAGCCCATCAGTGCACCGTTTCCTCTGTGACTGTTTTAAACTCTCTGCATCTTACCCTTTTCAAAAAGATTTAAAATACTAACATTCACAGTTTCTTTAAATTGTATAGCTATAAATTTACAGAGATAAATTCAGTTCAAGCATGCAAAACAGCTCAATGATATTGAGAGTTATTGTCCATATATAGTTTAGAGATCTTTAGAAATAGGACTCAAAGAGGTTCAATAGCTTATTAAGAGTCCTAGGGCTTTTAGTATTGGAGTTAGAATTCGAATGCAACTGCACTGCAGAATTTGTCTTTCTGACTCAAGTGCTGGCAGCTATGTACTAGAAAGACAGGTCTCAGGGCTTATTTTAACTCCATGAGAGCCTTCTATAGGATCATCTGGGATGAACCATGCCAGCCTACCCAAAGGAAACAGGTATACCAGAAAGCTGGCTTTTATTAATGTCAGCCTATAATTAGTGACTGGAAATTCAGATATTTTATAAATATGGTATGTGAGCCAAGCAAGAGTGAGTGTTGGGTTCTTTAAGAACTCACTGTACAGTAAAGCACATTTTGCTTGTTTGTGATTTAGCTGAGTCCTTGGCCAAATGGCATTCTGTGCTGCCTGGCATTCAGATTAGCCACTAGGTGGCACTGAGTCTTTGGAGCTAGTTTACGTGAGCTGAGTGCGGTCCATCAATAGATAGGCTATTATTTTTAAAGGGTGTTAATGAGCATCTTTAACTTGTACTCTTATATAAATTTATCACAGATATTTGTTTCCAAGCCATAAACCATATTGGCCACTATTTAGTACTATTCTAAGCCTTCATCATCGTTTCCCATACTGATTGCTTATGAGGATTTTGAATCAGGCATGGCAGAGTGTGGGTAGATCTTGGAGCAGCCCACGTAGACTATCTTAAAACAGGAACCCTAGATGTATTTGACAACTTGCTTCAAGAGTGAAGTATCTTTGCAATATCTCCCCTTAGCAGAGTGATAAGAATATGAGATTTGACTGTCTTGCAGAATATAGAATATAACTGCTCCTCAGAATACATGTATTGTTCATGAGTTTCCTTGTTAATATTGCACTGGATGGAATGATGTTCCAATGTGATTGACTTTTATTAAAGCAAGGGGAACTTTTAGAAACCAAGCCTTTTTTTTCTTGGTCAAATACATTATATAAAAGAAATTGAGAAAGAAGAGATGTTTATCAACACAAGAAGAAAATATCAAAAGTTAGAGTAAAAACAAAGTTTAGTTTCCTGGGGAGATAAATATGTTAGTTAGTATCAAGTATCAATCAAAATGATTGTCATAATATCAATCCAACTAACAGACTTTAAATTTACTATTTCTTAAATAATAGTAGAATACAAAGAATAAATTATAAAGAAAGTATGTATGCTACTGTTAATAATCATATTACATTCTTAGCTTATGAGAATGTGAAATGGCACCATAGATGAAAGTACATTTAGTTAGGCAACAAACCTACTAAGAAGCTGCTGTTTTTATTAAACAGTTCCATGATGTCTGATATAGAGCTGGTGAATTCATGATCTTATAACATAGATTAGATAACTTAAGCAGAATTTAGTTATTTCTCTAATTCATCAAAGATTTTGTTTATCCAGGGATATTTCACAGAATTAAATAGTTATCAGTTTACCTGAAATTAGCTTTGCTTCTTCTCAGTAGAGTCTGATGACTACTTAAGAGACAGCTACTACTAGTTTTTGAAGAGTGAATCTTAGTTGCTGTTATATTGTTGTCAAGAGACATCGTGACCAAGGCTACTCTTATAAAGAAACATTTAATTGGAGGCTTGCTTACAGTTTTAGAGAGTTAGGCCACAGCCATCATGGTAGGAAACAAGTAGATAGGCTTGGCACTGACCAGTAGCTGAGAGCTTTACATCCTGAACTATAGGTATCAACCAGAGATGGGAGGTAGGAGAGGGAGAGAGAGAAGTAGAGAGAAATGGGTCTTTGCATGGGTTTTTGAAAATTCAAAGCCTACCCCCAGTGGCACAACTCCAAGGCCATACCTACTCCAATAAGGTCATACCTCTTATTCTTTCAAAATAGTTCTATTAATTGGAAACCAAGCATTCAAACATTATGAACCTATGGGTTGAGTTCTCACCCACCACACTCAAAATTCTAATCTCTCTCCAATCTTCAAGTTTCCCTTTAGACATCTCTCTCCAGCTCTGGCTTACTCAGTCTATCTGCCAATCACCTCTAGAAGGGTTAATTGATACAGATAATTCTACATTTATTTTTCAAACTGATGAATATCTAGACTTGGAATTATATAGGAAGCATATTTTTGGTAAAGCATCTCTCACTGAACCTAGAGCTACCAATTAACTTTTCAGCAAACCCAAGCAATTCTCCTAGCTCTTCCTCCTCAATGCTAGGACTATAAGCATGCACCACCATGTTCAGCTCTTTACATGAGTTCTGGGGATTCCAACTCAGAAACTCATGCTTGCACAGAAACACTTCACCAATTCAACCATCTCACTGGCTTCCCCTTAGTTTTCTAAGTTGCTGAAATATAAAATATTATTGTTGAACTACAGCAAACCACTTGACCTGGGTGGTATATTAGCCTGTCTTGATTGGAAAGGTCAATTCCTCCTTCTTGCTCCATAGTCTCTCCTTTTGCCATGAAAGAAGAAGACTTAATTCTGCCTTCAATCAGACCATAATCTGTCTTATTTGAATGGGAAGCCATTCTTTCTTTTAGAATAATATAATTGGAACTACCCAATAGGCTACTGGAAAGAAAGTTAAAATTCTTTAGTGAAGATTTTGGTTTTGTTTATGTCATTTTATTGTAAGATAGGTAGTCCAAGAATGCCTGTCTCAGCTTAGAAAGAACAAGAATCTGGCTGGATATAGCTCAGCAGTCCCAGACCTAGAGTTCAGGAGGATTCTTGAAGAGCTAATAGTTTTCAGTTTATGTTGGTGTCTTGAAGATATTGGGTTTAGCATTCACAATAGTAACAGGAAAGATGAACTTTCCCATAAGAGTGAAAGGCAAAAAACAAAGCACATTTATCCATATCCTATCATGGGGGCTGCCAACAAGTATGGTTCAGATAGAGTGTGTCTTCACCAATCAAATTTTTAAAAAATAAAAATAATGCCTACAGACTTTTGTGGTGGCTAATCTGGTCACCTTGACCACATCTAGAGTCAAACAGCTCAACACTTCTAAAAAATAATTTTCTCTTAATTGGATTATTTGATCTCCAGTGTGAGTCGGTAAAAAGTGTAGAAACCATTTACTTGTAGCGTCTAGGTTGAACATAGTATTGCTTGATGGAAGAGGCCACTTGTTTTTGACTGGCTGCTCAGACCTGAAATAACCACACAGAAACTGTATTAATTAAAACACTGCTTAGCCTATTAGCTCTATTTTTATTGGCTTTTTCTTACATCTTAATTTAACCCATTTTTATTAATCATGTATTGTCACATGGCTGTGACTTACTGGCAAGGTTTTGGCTCATCTGTTTTTGGCAGCGGCTACGTAGCATCTCCCTGACTCTGCCTTCTTTTTTTCCAGCATTTAGTTTAGTTTTTTTTTTTTCTGCCTAGCTCTGTTCTTCCCTGCTACAGGCCCAAAGTAGTTTCTTTATTCATTAATGGTAATCACAGAATACAGAGGGAAATCCCACATCACCTGATGATGTGGGAAGTCCTTCTGTGTATGTCTTACTTTTATTGGTTAATTTAAAAAGCTGCTTTCAGCCAATGGCTTTATAAAATATAGCCAGACTGAAAGAGATAGATATATAGAGAGGGAGTAGGCAGAGTCAAAGAGACACAATGTAGCCACCAGAGAGGAAAGATGCAAGCTATCAGCTGAAACCTTACTGGTAGGCCATGAGCCTCATGGTAAAACATAAAATAATGGGAAGGGGTTAATTCTGGATGTAAGAGCTAGCTAGTAATATACTTAAGTGATTGGCCAAACAGTGATTTAATTAATATAGTTTCTGTGTGGTTATTTCCAGTCTGAGAAGCCGGAAATGAACAAGCAGCCTCCAGCAACAATTGCCCTCAGAAAAGATTGTTTTTTTCTCCTTTGTGAGATAACTAGCTCATGTGGTAATGAGTTACTACAAAAGAGATACTGACCCATGGATCTTTCATTCACACAGATCCTATTATTGTGATGCCATCCACCATGAGTTCTCAGCAGAAGTTAAAATGATGGGGTGTTAAGCTTCACTTTCACCTTCAAAGATATGAGCAGAATGAACTATATTTTTAACAGATTTTCTAGATTTTGGTATTTTGACATAGCAATGAAAAGCAGAATACTAGAATATATTCATAAATATAATTTAATTGTTTTGATTTAATAATTATTGTTTTCCAATTCTCTGTATCTCCTGCTTGCAACGAAGTTCTCAACTTGAAGTTCAAAGTGTTATTTTTGAAATTAAGAGTTCTTGAAACTCAACAGTAGTATTGAAGGAGACTAAATTGGATTATATAGTATAAATGCTTGTTTAACTATGCAGAGAGAGTTGCTTTGAACAAGACCATTGAGACCTCCTCTCTAAAAGAGCCTTGGTCCTAGTCAGCAAGTGGATATAAACAAAAGTGCAATGAACAACTAATGGAACAAAGAATGGTGAAGACAATGCTTATGGAACTGAATTTTATGTTTTTGTTTTGACAAATTCCTAGTCTTTCAAATTCAACCTATTTAATTTATGATAAGTGTGCTTAGTGTGTTTAATGCCTACCTTTTTGTGTTTGTCCTAAAATGTGTAGGCTCAGAGACTGATCATTTTCAATTGCTGCATAGAATTTTTCTAATTGACTAACAATGTTTTTATAAAATTCTAGCATTGTCTGATTTAAAGATTATCGAAATTACATTTTAATTCACCAATTTTGATCCTCACACTTGATTATTAAAAGTGTTGAATTTAAGATTATGTATCCAAACATATAAATTAAATAGTCCAACCTTCCTTACATTAATATTGTAAACTTAGTAAGTCCTTACTCATTTAAGAATAGCATAAATGTTGATATTTCCCACTATCAGGACTCTAGACATTTCATTTAGAGCCAGGCGGTGGTGGCACACGCCTTTAATCCCAGCACTCGGGAGGCAGAGGCAGGCAGATCTCTGTGAGTTCAAGGCCAGCCTGGT